>NC_064258.1:2100000-2310000 GCF_003254725.2 Canis lupus dingo | reverse complement strand
CTGCCGGACGCATCCACATTCTTCCAGGAAAGTCAAACAGCTTGCACCAGGATCCAGGCCCAGGAGAGGGACAAAGGGAGGAGCCCCATTGGAGCTGGGAGTCTCTTTCTAAACAGCTCATCCCTAACTCCCTGACTTACGTTCCTAAAAGAAAAAAAAAATGTTAAGCATGAGTACCAATTTATATATCTTCATTTACATATTCCTTTTAAATTTGTGTGCATGTACTACTGAATTAATGGGCATCATAAAATATGCATAAAAGGAAAAATTATTCTTTTACACGAAAAACTTACCATAAATTCACTTCAAATAGCATTGACTTGTACTAGCACTAGAAATGTGTATCCCTGACCAAAAATATATTTTTAAAACAATTTGGGTCTAGCTTTTATTTTGACATTTATCAGAATTTCTTGATGTAGAACTCAGTTTTTCTAGAATTCTTCCCTGATTGTTTCAGAGTATTTATCCACATATGGATGATTACTTGAAAAAAAAAAAAAAAAAACCAATGCAAGACGTTTGGTGTATTGTATAATCCTGAAACTGTATGTTAAAACAAAGACAAAGTAGAGAGCCTTTAAAAAGCCTGCAGCAATACAGGGAAAAAAAAAAAAAGGTCACCCAACAAGAATAATTTTCTCTAGAACAATTCCTTTAAGTCCCAGAAACAAAGCCAAAATGTCAATCCATTCTTTTTAACATTTTTCACAGCAAAACAACAGCCAATGTACAAAATAAAGCATTGGAGTTCAAGCAATCTAAGCTACTGCCGGTGACAGAGCATGTCTCATTCAGAGCAAAGATATATTTTTCTGATCGCAGCAGTAACTCTCACATACAAAAAGAAAAATTAAATTACATTAAAAGAAAGCATTTCGGCCATCCTGACTGGAGCCCTCTGACAGGTCCTCGCATTCCATCAGCTAATTATATGCTGTGTGGCCAAGCCAGCTGCCTCTTGAAACCGAATCTAATGGAAAGAGGAGGAGCTTAGCAAAGCAGCTTAAACATCTCACCTGAAAAGCTCATTTAAAACCAGGATGCGTGTCAGTCATGTTTCAGGTTTCCCTCCGTCCTGCGCAGTAGAGATTAGTCCTTCAGGTTGCACTTGTGTGGTCATCCCTTGAGATTTCCCTGAAGCTCTGGAAAAGCTAAAGGTTATTTGCAGCAGAGCCATTGGAGCCTGAACCCACGTATCCTTTTCCTGCAAAAATCTCAACCTGACAGAAACTGTAAAATGAGACTCCTGACTTCCATATTAAGGGAACAATGTTGAATTGGCTGATAAGCTTGATAGTAGTTGGGTTGGAAAGGGGTTGACCCAAGACTGTAGCAACCAAGGCTGTAGTCTGCTGCTCAAAGCCACCACCCCTTCCGTTGGATTGTTTTGGGTTTGGGTTTGGGTTTGGTTATTTTTTTCTTTTGAAATCTTGGGTTAGAGCTGGGCAGCGTATTGCAATTTGTCTTTGATGTGATAAGTTTGGCAATGGAACATTACCTAAGAAGTAAAAAAAAAAAAAATTAAATTAAAATTTTTAAAAATCTGTGAGAGTTATCTTATAAAGGCTTTAAATCATCAGATATCTAAGGTGGATTATTCATCGCCTTACATGCCTTACAGTGACTCCTTCTCCAGGCTCTTCAAGATTCTTCCTCGTGGTTGAGGTAGACAGTGTCTGCCACAGCCCTTTAAAATCTCCATTTTATAAAATACCTGCATTCCTACTCTACAGCTGTGAAGATCGTGACCACAAATGTCCTCCCCAAGTGGCATCACACTATAATAGGTCACTGAGGACATTTTGTTCTTCTGGATACTCCTTGGGCCCACCTATATATGAATGTGCAGTGGTCGTCTCTTCCGATATGTCCTTGCTAAGCAACAGAATTTTCATGAGAACATTCTGACCCTCCCCTTGTCTTAGAAGATGTCAAGGTACTTATTCAAGGTACTAGTTAGAAAATGTGACCTTCAAATCACTGCTGCTTAGTGCTTAGCAGAAGCTCAATTGAGAGAAGACCTATTGGGTTTGGGCTGACGGCCATGCAATTCACACACTGCCCTTGAAAAACATTGGTCGCCTGGCAGCCCTAACTTCTTAAAAATATTAATATTTGAACCTCATCTAGAACTTAGTGCGATATGGGTGCTCTGAGGATACAAGGAGGCCATTGAGGATGGATGGAATGGGGTAAGCAGCAATGAGAAGAATAGAAGGAAACAGGAGAGGGGTTTGGGAATGGGGAAAAGACACCCAGATTATGTAGGGTGTGGTGGGTCATGGCAAGGGCCTGGCTTTTGCTCAGAGGGAAGTGACATGATATGACATGCATTATAAAATGATCACTCTAGCCAAATTATCTCCTCTTTCCATTGCATCACTTAAAATAAACCCAAAACTCAAAACAGGGGACAATTTCCAAGCTATTACTCAAATGTCTGATGGAAAGAAAGCTAAGATCCTAAATGCCAGGACCTCCCCTGTGTCATCTCCCTAGATTCCAGAAAGACATATTTCAGACAAGTTTTTTGCAGTCCTCCTTCACTTGGGCATGTCCAAAAGTCATTCCCAGAAATTCTAATTGAATGGTTTGTGCAGAATATAAGCAGCTGTGTGGTCTGGCTTCCAGGACAATCCTAACCTGCATAGAGAAATAGCCACTCCAGAGACTGGCAAAAAACAGCTGACAGTGGGCAAGTGCTTTTATTTTTTTCCCTTTGTGCACACTGTGGCTGTGCTGTCCAGGGTGGCGGCCACTAGCTACATGTGGCTATTGAGCACTTGAACTAGGACTGGTTCGAAAAGAGATATGCCATCAGCATAAACCGCTCAGTGGATTTTGAAGACTTAGGGTGAAAAAATAGATGTAAAATGTCTCAATAGTTTCTATATAGATTACATGTTGAAAGAATAATATTTTGGATATACTAAATTAAATATAGTATGTTATGAGAATTAATTCAGTTTTTTTTACTTTTTTAATATAGCTATAAGAGAATTTAAAACTACAAGTGTGGCTCACACTCTATTTCTATTGGACAGTGCTGACCTGGCGCTTTTCAAAGACTCCTGTTGCATTGGAACCATAGCTCTCTGTCTCCCAAACTTTCAGAACACACCTAACATGGTACCACTCTCCAGAGTAATATTTTTTTTTAAGAAAAACTAAATTGCTTTTTTAGATCTTTCTTCCAGGTAAAGTCTGAGTAGAAAGCATTAAAAGATGGCACAGCATAGTAGTTAATAGTAAGAATTTGCTAGATGTGTAAACGTAGGCAAGTTACTTACCTTCTCCGAGTTTCTGTTCCCTTCCTGTAAAAATCTCAATAACATACACCTCGAGATGTCGGAAAGCTAAATAACATAGCTCCTAACTCTCCGTGAGTGGTAAACCCTGTTATAATTGGCGTTGAGCTTTAGAGAAAGTGGGGAGGTGCCCTGGGCTCAGGTGATGTGATTCTGTGTAAGCAGTGATACCCCAATTCCCACATCAACAGGGGTGCAGAAACCCACCATCTTCCTAACCACCCCTGAGCTGTCTTCACGTTGTACCTCGAAATGTCCGAATTCTATTCAAACATCAGAATAAAAAAACAAGTACAAAGTGACTATTGTCCGGAAAGAGTATTTTGGATGATTGGATTGGGTTGCCTTGTGCTTTCACTAAATATCACGACTAAAGAGAACAGTTTTTGACAGTTCTTTGCTACGACAGTGAGACAGAGACAGCCCAAAGTCTTAAAACACCTACTGCTCCAGTTAACCTGAGTGCTTGTGAGGGTTTGCTTTTCTCACGGTTTATGTCTTCCTGCGTTATGGTCCCATAACCATCATCTATTAATAGTCATCAGCCTCGAAAGTTTAATTTTCATGCCATTTCTTCCAACTGCCAAATGCAACAATCTTTTTTTTTTTTTTGACCTTCTGACTGAATTCATTAAAACAGTTTGTCTTCAGATATTTTCTTTTTTTCATTGACATGGAAAGACTCACATGGTTGGTTCCTCTAATTTTCAGGAGGCAACCAGTTAAGCTGAAGCTGGTTTCACATGCAGCTAGGCTCCCTCCTCTCCTCCAGCAGGCCAGCTCCAATTAGAATGAAATCAGGAATGGGCGGGCAGCGCGTGTTTGGAAACACCATCCATGGTCACCGTGATTTCTAAACTCAGAGGCACCGTTAGAACAGGGCTATGTTTGTAAGCATTCCATTAGAGTGGGGACGATTGAAAAATGAAAAATGAGAATGAAATGATTATTTCGTGTCTTCCCCCAAACTATGGAACAGAAGAGATGGCGATAGGGAGAGAAACATAATAGTTTTAAAAAGTGATATATGCGGATCTTGAGCTATGCTCCTGGAGGAGAATGTTACAAGCAGAGAAAGCAAATGAGTACATTGGGAATAGGGACAATCTTACCTCCTGAGCCACAGTCCTCTACACCAGGCACAAATACCAGAAACCCGTGTCCTCAGACTGTCTTTCTTTGAACAATTGGCCAGGGTGCTGGATGTAGCATAGTCTTTTAGAGAATCCTTGACCTTGAGGAGTCACGGAAATTCACATGCAGTGATCCCTCCCCTGCATGACCCCTGTCCCTCTACCTGGGGTCACGTTTGCAGTTCCATGCGTGTCAAAACAAGTCATGAACAAACAGGCAAACTGGGTCTCAGCACATCAAACGCAACACATGGGTCTTTCTGGAGACCCGTTCTTAGGTGCTCCTCACTTGAAAGTGTTGTTTTCACTGAAGTAGAAGGAAAAGAGGCCCCAGCAAACACCCTAGAAGGTTCATTTCCCCTGACAGATTACAAGCATAAATGTGAAGATTTCAAGAGCATCCTCGCCGTAAAGTGGGCACAGAGTTCAGTCATTCAAGGCCGTGTGGAGTAATTCAGTGAAAAGGTACCAAATTCATTCTTTTTCTTCTTCTCCTTCTTCTTCTAATTTTTACTTCTTTCTCTTTTCGTCCTTCTTCTGCCAAAAAGCAAAGTATGAATAATTTTTATGATAATCTCATTCTCAGGAATTCTGGATAATTCATACTCCCAGACTTATTTTTGCCAAGGTGTACTGATAGCTAATTATTTCTTGGTTTCTTTGAGGTGAATCTTTGCTTTTTACCCCCTGTTTTATCTTCTTTGAAGAAACTACCCTAGAAAGTTATGGATGGTAATAGAAATATATTACCAGCATGTCTTTTGTTTTCTTCCAGGGGAGGTGGTTGGGGCTCTCACTCTGGAAAAAATAGGAAGATGGCCAAAATAGTCCATAATACCATCAATTCATTCATTAATTCAATGAGTATACATTAAATACCTAGTAAACTGCAGGAAATCTGCTGGACTCTGGAGACACAAAATCAATAAAATATAGTGTTTGCCTTCAAGGAATTCTTGGCCTTTGGTATATGCATATGCAAACTCCCAATTGTAGTTTAAGCTTTTGGAATTACTATATTTTGAATTTGTTTCACAAAAGAATGAATGTTTAAATCTAGTTCTCACAGCAACAAGTAATAACCAGTGGGGGAAAAGAAAAGAAAAAAGGCAGGTGGGTGGTTACTGCCAAACCAGAGAGGCAACTCAGTGCAGAGGGAGGAAGGTGGATGGCCTTTAGCTCGCCCACTTCCTGGACTCTGTATGACATCACAAATACTGTATGATATCACTAAGCATCTTTTTTTTTTTTTCTCAAAAAGCATGGCATCATCTACTTTCTTAACATCCAAAAACCCTGTGAGGCCTCAAGTAACTTTATGGGGATATAACCTAGTTCTTGAGTCGCATAAAGTAAAATGCAATTAGCTCCAGTACTTCATATATTCTTTCCCCATTCAAGAAAGCAACCCCAGATGAGTTTTTTTAAATTACTCTGTTTATTTAATGTAATTACTCACATGAGTCCACCTTCCACTTGATGAGTGGCACTCCAACTATGATGGTCAACCCACATTAAAGCCACCTGTACAGTGTGGCATAGTCTCCAAAGAGGCAGCACATTTGAGGATGATCTGTGTTGATTGAAGGAACAGGTCAGAGCTAGATTAGAACATGTCCATGCATCTCAAGGTTTACTTAACCCACTGGATAAAGGAGTCACGTGGACAAAATGGGTAAGATAAGTAGCAATAATAAGCAAAGTCATAATCTGTGGTGCCATCTACCTTTCTTGGTCAAGGAAAATAACTTATGTCAAAAGATATGTACTATTGGGGTGTCTCAGTGGCTCAGTCAGTTAAGTATCTGCCTTTGACTCAGGTCAAGATCCTGGGATCCTAGGATCTGGCCTCAGTGGGTTCCATACTCAGTGGTGGGGTCTGCTTTTCCCTCCCCATCTACTCCTCACCCCCATTCATTCTCTCTCTCTCTCTCCCTCTTTCAAATAAATAAATAAATAAATAAATAAATAAATAAATAAATCTTTTTTAAAAGGTTATATCCCTTTTTTATTGCAATGTTTAGCAAATGGAAATGGCTCTGAATTTTAGGAACTACATGTCAATGTCTCAAATCCATGATTTGTTGTTGTTGTTGTTGCTGCTGTTGTTTACTCAATAGAAATCACCTTAATATAACAAAAGTTTATCATAAGTAATTGGGCTGATTGTTCTTTTCGATTAACCTGTTAGCTGGTAGAAAAAATAGAATTTTATCACTTAAGGAGTCAATTGTGTTTTTATGTTTGTGAGTAGTAAACAATCAGTGGTTACTTGGTAACTAATTTCCTTTTAAAATTTCCAAAGAAGAAAACTGGCAAACAAATCTTTTGTAGAATTCTGTGAAAACAGCTAGAACTTGCTTAAGTGTGGCTGGCAGAGAGGAAAGAGCATAGACTCTGAAGTCCAGAAAATCTGTATTTGACTGTCCCCTCCTGATTAGTGGGATAACTCTGGGCAAATTATTCCCCTAAGCCTCAGTTCCCTTATCTGTAAAAATAGGGATGATAACATCTATGTCGAAAGTGTTGCTGTTGAATAATTTATTAAATAGGATAATATATGAAAATTGCGTATTGTGACTGACACATAGCAGGAACCCCAGAGAAGCTCATTTCCTTATGGCGTGTAAATATGTATCTGGCTCAAGTCAAAAGTGCACTCACTGAATCAACAAACTTTCCGTGAGTGCCTCTCCCTATTAGATCCTGGGGCTACCA
The DNA here is from genome assembly GCF_003254725.2 of Canis lupus dingo. Classification (NCBI taxonomy): domain Eukaryota; kingdom Metazoa; phylum Chordata; class Mammalia; order Carnivora; family Canidae; genus Canis; species Canis lupus. Next base: position 2,302,835 of record NC_064258.1, on the reverse strand, counting down.
GGATCACATAAGGGAATGAAAAGCAGCACTTGTCCTCAAGAGCCCTCAGAGTCCAGAATTCTATTTGGCTTGTCAAATCAGCGGAGCAAGCAAGAAAATTTGGGACATTTAGTGTTAAGTGAAGGACAAAGAAGAGACAACTTGCTACTTATCAACAGAATGAAGCGAAACCGCCTAGTATCTTGCAAAAGGCATAAAATATGTAATTAAATAATTTTATAAATAAATAACCAAGCAAACAATGTGATTCCTAAAGGCAAGGGCTTCGTAACGGACTCTGAAGTTAGCAGAGCAGAGGTGAAATGAAACGGGTGACTGGGTGACAACTTTATCCACTAATGCTCATCAAGCAAGTGACCAGTGTGGCCAAATAAGTTCCAGCTTACTAAGCCAATAAAAAGAAGAAAAAGCAGTCAAGGGGCAGCCTGGGTGGCTCAGTCAGTTAAGTGTCTGCCTTTGGCTCAGGTCACAATCCCAGGATCATGGGCTCTAGCCCCGCATCAGGCTCCCTGCTCAGCGGGGAGCTTGATTCTCCCTTTGTCTCTACCTGCCACTCCCCCTGCTTGTGCTGGCTCTCTCCCTCTGTCAAATAAATAAATAAAATCTTTAACAAAAAAAAAAAGGAAAAGAAATAAAAATTAAGACCATCTGTTCAGTTGTAAATCAATCGGTGCTTTTAGATGTATTATTCTAAATGGATCTTATAACACTTTGATTAATGAACTGTTGTTGTAATTAATGACAATGGCTAAGTTGATGGAATGCCACCGCTCTCAAGAAGCCCACTTTACAAAGGGAATGAAACCGAGAAATGTCAACTGAGAAAGGTCAGGGCGAACCAACCAGATGAATATAGTGTTGGTATTAAAAAACAAAATTCAAATTCAGTTGAGCTCAATTCAATAAATATTCATTGTGTTTCTGCTGAAGGCCAAGGGCCTGGCTAAGGTTACTCTTACCCTCAGAAGCCCACATTTTAGTGAACTGCCAGATGCATAAACAAGGCTTTCAATTTCCAACCACCTCGCCCCTCTCTCTCCTCCTCCCTTTCCAGTATGAAAGAGGTGGGCCCGCTATGCTGGGCTGCTGCTTTTAAGAAAAAACTTTCTACATAGAAATATATATATGCACGTGTCTACATGTAGCCTCACAGTGGCTTTCAAAATGATGTGTGTGCATACAAATATGTGTGTCTGGGTATATATTTTTCCAGAAATGGGAACATCATGGGATAATAGGATTATGTTAATGTTTATTTCCTCACTTCAGCTTGCTTTTAAACAGTTCAGGCAAATTGAACATCAATAAAAAATAAATTAAATAAATAAATAAATAGTTCAGGAATTAGTATATAGTATACACTATCTATACTTCATATATACGTGAAGAAGCCTATATATCTATATATATATAAACACACAAAAATTATGGTGAAGAAGCATATACATATATATATGCATATATATATAAACACAGAGAGAGCAATATAGTGAAATGTTAAAAGAGAATCTGGATATGGAGGATATGGTTCTTGGTGCTAGACTTGCCACTCTTCTGTAAATCTGAAATGCTTTCAAAGTGGACTGCTCTCCCAAAACTTTTAAGGTGAAGTGACTCGAGACCCTCTGTAGCCTCTGTCCTGCCCTCTTTCCCAGCAGCAGGTCCTGGGCACCTGTCACCCCACATTTCACACCAAGTTCTACCCAACAACCTACAGCAGCAGCTCTCCGTCCCGGCCGCCCACTGCAGAAATCCGAGAAAACAGTGAAATATGCCAACAGGCTGACCTTTTCCCAGACTGGTTAAATCAGTTTTTCTGAGAGTTTGCCTTAGGTATTAAAAAAATAATAATTAATTAATTTAAAAAAAAAAAAAGCACAGCCGAGGTCGAGAAGCTCTAACGTCATTTCTGGAACACCCACTCTCCCTTGCCTTTGTTCACACTTCTCCCCACACTGCGAATGCCCTAGCCGCCCTGCGCATCCTGCAAAGTCATATTTGCTGTCCCCTCCCTCATGAAGGAGACGAGACCTCCCCACAGGAAGAGGCGATCTCTCTCTCCTCTTGCTATTTCTTTCTACTCTGTTGTTCTGGATCTCGCCCTGTATCCCAATGATGTGTTTATGTCCCAACCAACTGCCAGCTTCTTTAGAGAAAAGTCCCCGTCGTGTTTGCTTTTGTTATCAGCACGGGCCTGGCCATGGAGTGAGATTCCAAGACATGTTGACTAAATTAAAAGCAAACGAGGTTACACTTGTTTGTATAACTAAAGTCAGAAGAGAGCCAGGAGGGCACCGGAGGAGGAGCCTTTGCTACAGGTGACACTTAGGGAAGGAGGTGGCGCTGACACCTGCCGGGGACGTGTGAATAGGGACGAGAATGGAAGGGCGGACAGCCGGCTGGGAAGGAGGTACAAGTGCCACAAGCAAGTAAGGCAGCCTGGCCGGACCAGAGGCAGAGGATGCAGGCACTGGGAGATGCGGCTGAGCAAGAAGCAGGTCCAGGTACTCAGGGTGAAGTGGAGACAGCATCTAGCACCGAGCCAACGCACACTGAGCATCTCAGTGTATCATTTCTGAGTTAATTAAGTTGTATTATTTTTCCTTACATTTCTTTTTTTTTTAAGATTTTATTTATTTATTCATGAGACACAGAGAGAGGGGCAGAGACAGAAGCAGGCCCCATGCAGGGAGCCCGACATGGGACTCGGTGCTGGGACCCCAGGATCACGCCCTGAGCCCAAGGCAGGCGCTCAACTGCTGAGCCCCCCAGGGATCCCTCCTTAAACTTCTGATGGTCAAGTCACGATATCTGATTGAAAGCACTAGCCATCTCCTCCAGAAAGAGGCATACACATTGTGCCTGCATTTTCAGAAGATTTGCAGATTCCCTGAACTATATCTAGTGACCACCTCCCCCCACCACACACACACACACACACACACACACACACACACACATGCCCAGTGATATTCTAAATTTTAAGAAAAAGGACGAAATTTCAGTTTAGAGGTGACGCACTCTCCTCTCACACCAATCCGTGCACCAAACTGCAACCAGAACGATCTTTTAAAATCACAAATCAGATCATGTCACCTCTGCTTGAAACCCTCCAGAGTTATCTTTTACTTGTTATGCACACACAAAAGAAAAATCCTCAAGATGCCACTGTCTTTCTGGACTCACTTCCTGTCATTCTCTGCTGAATTTTCCCCTTCCTACCTTTTTGGCCTTCCTTGCATTGGCCCTCAACACCCCCTCTTTCCCCAGGGCCTTTGCATTATGCTCTTTCTCCATTTTAGGATGCTTGCTCTGTCCCCAGTACCACTTACCTGATGCTTCTTCAATGATTGACTTCAATATCATTTACTCCTTGCTAAGCCTCTCATAGCTTCCTGGATTGCAGAAGGCACTTAATAAATACTTTAAAGGATGTATTTCCTAGCCAGAGGAAGATGTAGGTTCGGGGGCGGGGAGGATTTCTCTAAGATGGGAATGATTTAAGCCCACAGCGATTAAATGACCTGCCACACACCAGGGCCATAGAGCTGGTTGGTGGCAAAGCCAGGACTAAAGCTACCTTCGGTTTCCTGCCCTCCACACACACATTAATCCCTGACTGCCTGTGTCAGATGGAGCTCATTGCAATGGAGTCCTCTCTCTAGAGCAACTTCTAACCCGTCCACCACCATATTTTCCAGGGATGCTTGTTAACCGCATCAGGAGCACCCTGGAAATTCTGGATGCAAACTATCTTCCCACTTAAGACTCAAGCAAAGGTGTTCAGTGCTGTTGGCTCTTTAGTTCCAAGCAAGGAGGCCCCCTGACTCCTACACAGTCAATCCATAGATCATATACCTCATTGATGTGTTCAAATAATACACTTTACCCTTGTCTCTCATGGGCAGCGCATGCCATTCAGGCTAAAACTTCAGAGATTTTCCCTTTGGTATTTTTTCGCTCTCGTGCAGTTTCAGACGCTTGAAGCTTATTACGTAGAACCTGACCTGCAAGTAACCTGGCCTTCAGAGAGAAGGGTGGGGAAGCGGTTACAAAAGACATGTACTCACCTGGGGAACCAGAGCAGGCCAAGGTGTACATTGACCCATCCTGGTCCAATGTTGTTAGTCCGAAACGATTATAGTCAATTGAAGAAAACATCAAACAAACTGAATAAAAAATTCAGGAGGGAAATTCAAAGAGGCACATTTGGAGAGAAAAAGCAGATTTTGCCAGTGTAAGGCCAGGAGAGGAACTGGTTGTAGTTCAGGCCGGCAGGGCCTTGGGGGTTCAACAGAAAACAAGTTAAAGCAGCGCCGGGCCTAATGCAGAAGCAGGACGTGTGCCGGGGGGTGCAGGCTGAGGTTTGCAGGATCAAGGGTCCACGGAATTTATTTAGCTTTTTCACTAGATGATGGATTAAAAAGTCAGCAATGGGAATGATCATTCTGGACAGTGGAAGCCCTTGGTGAAAAAGCTTCATGATCCTGAGACTGGGGTTCAGGTCTCCGCTTCCTGTAGTACAGTGTCTGCTCTGTGGCAGTTCTTCTTGGATTTTATAGAACTTCTTATAAAGTACAGAGCTTTTGGGGTCCGGGGTCCGGGGTCCGGGGTCCCGGGACTAGGCCAAAGAGAGCTGTGGAAGGCCGGAGGGAGTAAACGGATATTACAAAGTTTGTTTACAGCAGAAGGGGCCTTTTCTTATGGATTGAATGTGTGTGTCCACCTGCCCCCCCCCCGAATTCCTGCATGGAACCCTTAACCCCCAAAATGACAATTTTTAGAGCTAGGGCTTTTGGAGGTAGTTAGGTTTAGATGAGGTCATGAGGGTGGGGCCCCCATGATGGGATTAGTGCCCTTGTGAGAAAAGGAAGAGACCGGAGATCTAGTTCCCTCTCCCTCCTTCTCTATCTTTTTCTCTCTCTCCCTCATCTCCCTCTTCTCTCCTCCTCCCTCTCTCTCTCCCCCTCTCTCTCTGCTACATAAGCACATAGGGAGTACACATCTGTCTGCAACCCAGGAAGAGAGCCCACCCAAAAAAAATCAGCTCGCACCCCAATATTAGACTGAGAGCTTTCGGTATTGCGAAAAGAGACTTCTTTTTTTTCGAGCCACCCAGTTATGGTCAATAAATGTGGTTTACTTGAATGTCTGGGCCATTGACCAAGTGAGGTCATGTGCCAGAAGCAGTTGACACAGGCTGGGAGATCTTCTGTGAACATCTCCTCTCAGCTCCATATTTACTAATGTGTTGGTGGCTTGGCATCAGCCATGGCAGGAGTGTTTACACCCTGGGAATTGGTGAGCTCTCTAAATCAGGGCTCCCCTACACGCAGACCCAGCTATTTAACACTTGCCAGCATACCACCGGCATATCTAGACGAGACACTTGTGTGAGAAGGGTTTCTTGCAGTTCTCGTGTTCAGAATCAACCTTTTTCTGTTGTGGTTTCTATGTTGATCACTAATACAGGATGACACTCTTTGGTTCTCTTTCATTACCATCCAGAGTTATTCAGCATTTATGGGCTCTCCTGGCAAACCAACCATCACCTGGGGCATTGTTTCTATGGGGGAACATTTCCAAGTCACAAGTTACTGACTTTAAAATAAATGTTTGGGGGACACCTGGGTGGCTCAGCAGTTTAGCACACCTGCCTTTGGCTCAGGGCGTGATCCTGGAGTCCTGGGATCGAGTCCCACATGGGGCTCCCTGCATGGGGCCTGCTTCTCCCTCTGCCTGTGTCTCTGCCTCTCTCTCTCTCCCTCTCTCTGCCTCTCTCTCTCTCTCTCTCTCTCTGTGTCTCTCATGAATAAATAAATAAAATATTTATAAATAAATAAATAAATGTTTGGAAAAGAGTCCATTTGTGAGTTAGGGACTTTGAATTCTGGGTCCTCATGGGGAAGTGAGAGAATGAAAAGACCCACGTTGATTTTTTTTTAAATATAGCCTAAGTGAAAAGGGAAAAAGAAATGGAATGATTGAATGTGAGGAGGAAGAGATGAGGGGCAATTTAATAATGGGGGTGGGTACTAGCTGTTTGCCTTTCCATGGTAAGCGTCTCAGATTTGGCTAGATGATTATTTTTATGGTATTATTCTGGGATGGACAGTTTGTGGATTTTATTCCAAACACTTGGCAGACTTCCTTTTATCAATAAGGGGTCCATTTTGAGAACCAAGAAATGATTAGAACAAGGTTGCTTGTCTGCTTCCAGATTTCTGGCATCCTTACGATCCTGCATCTGCAGGTAGTGTTCTGTGGCTCGGGATTTTGAGAAACATGATATAACTCAACAAATCTCTTTTGTAACACATCTTAGAATAACGAGACTCCACATTTATCATTTTTTTCCTATCCAAAAACTGAATGTCCTAAAATTTAAGCTACCTCAGCCTAAAACCATAAATTAAACATTCTAAATCAATAATTTTTTATTTTCCAATGAGGGAAAAGGTGTTATTTGGGGCTTGTTAAATTAGTGTTATTTTAGTCATTCCTTCAGAAGGGATGGGAGCATTCCTTTCCTTAATGATATTACATATCTTGATTTAGCATTTCCTTAAAACCATCTGAAACAGTGAAATGGCAGCTGTAAATCTGCCACTTCGAAGCTGAAATGGTTCACATCACTCCCAGGCCCTGGTTTAACAGTTGGTTTATGATGTGGTTTCAGAATAACACTTTTGGGCCTGGTATTTTCCTTCCTCCAAAACTGACATGAATCCATAAAGCTTTTTAACAATGACTCTCAAATATACCAAAAGTGTTCTCTGTGGCATATTTTTTGGTTTGTTGAAATAAAATCCTTAGCTTTCTGAATTCCTCCTCGTAATCTGCCTTGGAAGGATAGTCACCGCTTGAGCTGCAAGACGCATCGTATCTCCCCTTGACAGGACTGCTAGCTATCTGCTTTGCCAGGTGTGCTGTCCTGCCTCAGCTTTGGCTCCCAGGGTCTCAAACTCCTGCATGCACGAGCATCGCCTGGGGAATCTGCTGTGCATGGTGATTGTCAGGACCCTCTGGCCTGGATTCTGGAGCTAAGGCTTGGGGACCAGCGTTTGAACAGAGAAACGTCATCAGGGACTACGTTCAGTCCACTCTCTGGAAGTGCGGTGACTGGAGACAGTCCGGCTCAGGGAAGCCCAGGTTCTTGCTGGCGATGGATGGCATCTGTAACCGGGGTGCCAGGGCCTCCACGGCTCTACTGCTTCCTCAGCCTCTGCTACCCAGAACCTCTCCATAGGCCCAGATTCTTCATGCCTTGATCTTCAGTATCAAGTGCCACATACGTTTCTCTCTTCCTTTCTGTCTGCCCCTGGTTTGTTCAAACTCTCTGGCCTTGATCTTGAGCCCTCCTCTCACCCCCTGCTCCCTCCAGACACCATTTCCCACCTCTCCTCTCCTGCGTGGCCCCACATAATGACCCTTCATACTCAGGGAGAACTTCTCTGTGGCAAAGTGAACCCCTTGGGATGTCTGCTGCAGGTGACCTGCCTGGCCTGCTCTCTTTGACTGTCCCCCCAACCCCGGCCCCTACAATCCATCACAGCAGCTGACCTATGAACATCCATCTGTCCCACTAGGCTCTGAACTGTCGAAGGCAGGGATCACCTCCTTTTCCTTCATTGTCTCCCCATTGCCTAACCTAAAATGTAGTGGGGGAACTAATGAGTCTTGCATAAACAAATGACATTGTAAAAAGAGTATATGACTTTCCCCTGAGGCACGATGCCTCTGATCGCACTGTCTCCACACCAAGTGCTAATGCTTCTCCGTCAACTAGACAGAGAGTTGGTCTCCCTTCACCATTCCACAGCTACTGCCTCTGGCTCTTTTGGTCCCCTGTTCCATGTCTTTTACCCCAGATGTCCTCCTTGGTCCCTGAAGACAGGGCTGATGCTCCTCATATTCCCTGGTCCTGCATTTAGATGCCTGGTAGTCTAAATCCTCTAGATGGAGAGCTTCTTGGAAGCAGGGATGGTCACCTCAGCACCCAGCAGAGTGCCTGGCACCCCTACGCTACTCAATAGATGTTTGCTAAAAGCATGGGAAAACCAACTCAAGATCCTCCAGGTGTGAGATGGGGTTTCATATTACATTACCTGCTGAGGAAACTGCCGTAACTGTCACCAGAAGGATTTCAAATTGTTGACGTGTCTCCTCTCATGCCCAGGGTGGCGGCCTCTGACATCCCAGTGAGTCGTTCAGTGCCTAGCGTGGGTTAAGTACTGTCTAATTCTGTATTTCCCATCACAGGTGCTTATGGCATTTTGAGCAAACCAGTTGTTAATTATGTAAGACAGTGTCACACATTGCAGGTTGTTTAACAGGTTAACAGATTGGTTAGCAGGTTAGCACAGCCCAGATTCACACCAACAGGTGTCTGACTCCAGACCCTGATTCACTACTCTCTGCCGACTCTGTTCTGGATATATGTAACAAGGACAGACTTCCAAATTTCTAGGTGTAAAAAAATCCTTTTGGAATTTGTCCTCTTCCATTAATGACAATGTAAAGCTGTGTTTCACAAAATACCTTCTGAATAGGGCTAATCTAATGGATGTCAAATGTTGTAAGCATAAAGCATTGCACAAAAATGAGGTTTGAGAAACGCTTCCAGAAGGACACCTGCAGAGGGCAAGACAGTTACAAGGAAGACAGAACAAAGCTTGATAGGGAAACTCAGCCTTTCGTGGTGAGCTCGGAGGTGATTTTGGAACACTGGGGACCAAGCAATGGGACAATCAACAGAGGAGCTGGTCTGCCAGGAAGTGATTAGGAACCAATTAGCAATGATTAGGCCATCAACAGAGACCATGAAGGGTCAGTGACTCTTCTTCTAATTTAATAATAATAATAATAATAATAATAATAATAATAATAATAAATAGGTACAATTTACTTCTGCTGATCATTTCACATGATCCTTTATTGTCTCCTTTTCACATATAAAATACTGAGGGCAAAAGCAGCAGGTTAAGGAAATTCCCATAAAGCCATGCAGCTAGTTAATGAGTGGTCATATTTGAACCCAGTTCTCTCTAATTTCACATCTTATGATTTTAGGCACTGTGCCCAAAGCGTCCCAGGACTTCCTCAGGGTTCTGTCAAGGGCTTTCCTGTGGGAACCTGTGTGAGCATCCAAACAACTCTAGTCTCACAGAGGAAGCCCATGAGCTCCTTAAATTGGTGTTTGTGTGATAGTACTGCCTCTATTTTCAGGGCGCCTCTTCAACCTAACTTGGTTATTTGGCCTAACTACCACCCACGAAAATTCCTTCTGGTATGATGTAAGCTTCTTAACTTTTATTAATCTATTTTTTAATTTACAGCTCTCCATACTGGATTAAGTGACTTTTTTTCATTTTTTTTATTTTTATTTATTTATGATAGTCACACAGAATGAGAGAGAGAGGCAGAGACATAGGCAGAGGGAGAAGCAGGCTCCATGCACCGGGAGCCCGACGTGGGATTCGATCCCGGGTCTCCAGGATTGCACCCTGGGCTAAAGTCAGGCGCCAAACCACTGCGCCACCCAGGGATCCCACTTTTTTTCTTTTTTGATAGATAATCCATGTTGAGGAAATAAGGGCCATCTCTATAGAGAGTAGCCCAATCTGATCCCCCCTCCTGGAGTCAGGACCTGCCTTCCATGACCTGAAGCTATGGCAAAATTAACGGTCTACCTGAGTTTAGATTGTTGGCTGGATCAGCATCTGATTTGCCCTCATTTTTCAATTTTCTCTGCCCTTTTCTTTTCAACAGATGTTGGTGCGTTTTTTGAAGAGGGAATGTGGCTACGGTATAACTTCCAGGCACCGGTAGTCGGTGCCAAGGAACCGGGCAGCAGAGCAGAGAGCTCCCCTGAGCAGCAGAACGCCCCTCCCGACCTGGCCCATGAGAGCATCCGCTTCAGCTTCAGCACCACCAAGGCGCCCTGCATTCTCCTCTACGTCAGTTCTTTCACCACAGACTTCTTGGCAGTTCTCATCAAACCCGCTGGTAAGGACAAGGATGCCTAGGCTCCGCTGTTTAATGTTAGGTGAACAGAATGTTCTAGAAAGTCTGGATTGCTCTTGTCTTGTCCTTTATTCTCCACAGGATGTTGAGCAAGTCATCCAATGTCTTTTAACCTCATTTCCCTACATGAGAGCCAAGAAAGCAACTTGTCAGTTGAGTGCCTTCTAGCAATGTGTCATAGTAGTAATGTTGCTAAGACACGTCAAGTTCTTTATGGGGAGCGTATTACATGAATATGAGATTGTTCCATATGTATAATGATGATTTTTTGCTCCTGTCAAATAAATACATGTGCTGCTGTACTAAATAGAGATGAGCTCTGAAGTAGTAAAATTAATGTAATATAAATCAATGAGTTCTCCTGATTTATGATAACGTATCAGTAGGTTCCTACAAAACATATGTAACTTTCAATAGAAGTTGAAAACCAGAGATGTTTTCATTCCTAAACCCTCTCAGAATTTTAGATCCATAAAATATATCCCTGGCATAAGGCTTGCTGAAAGCAGGAGCATATGTACACTTGTAATGTCTGGGACCATCTTGATCTCCAAATATGCATGGAGCCCGAGCAAGATTGAAATGGGCCTCTTGTGAGAATATTCAAGTGTGCTCATGACCTCTGGGAGGAGTCCAAGCGGTCCTGAGACACATGAACATCTCAGACACTGAAGGGGCCATTCCTCTCAGAAGACTCGAATTCTGAGACACTTGAAAATTCTAAGGTCGCTTTTTCACAAGAATACCGTAGGGTTATCAGGGAGCAAATCTCTGTCACTCAGTTCCCAGAGAGATTACATGGGCTGAGAGTGTGGAGACAGCCTCTCTCCTTGCCCACACCTTCTTGCTCTGCACTGATTATTCCGGCGGGGTCGCTTGTTAAAAATCAAGATTATCTTCCATGGGAGCAGAGATTATTATTATGAACCCAGGTCAGCCTGTGTTTTATTTTTTTTTTAACTTTTATTTATTTATGATAGTCACACACAGAGAGAGAGAGAGGCAGAGACACAGGCAGAGGGAGAAGCAGGCTCCATGCACCGGAAGCCCGATGTGGGATTCGATCCTGGATCCCCAGGATCGCGCCCTGGGCCAAAGGCAGGCGCTAAACCGCTGCGCCACCCAGGGATCCCTCAGCCTGTGTTTTAAAATGTAGTAAATTCTTAAACTACTGTGGTCAATTCACTGTTGGTTAAAAGATTGAGGGCTGGGGTTGGGGGGGGAGGCATGGATATTTCCTAAGATTTTCCCTTTCAGTAATTATTGCTAAAGAAATAAGACAAAAATCAGGCGAAGATGCGGCATGACAATGTTCCTCTCAGTGTTATTTATAAAAATCAGCATTAGGAAGGACCTAGATGTTCAACTGTAGTAAAATGGTTAGTAAAAGAGGGTAATATTCCATTTTAAGGAATATTATGTATCCATTAAGAATAATATTTATGGAGAGCAATGGGGGAAATAATATGGAGAAAAAATGATGTAATACAATGTTAAGCCAAAAAAGAAAAAAGGAGAGAAAGAGAGAAAAAAGAAAGAAAGAAAGAAAGAAAGAAAGAAAGAAAGAAAGAAAGAAGAGAAAAGAAAAAAGAAAAGAAAAGTAAAGAAAGAAAAGAAAAGAAAGAAAAGAAAAGAAAAGAAAAGAAAAAAAGAAAAGAAAGAAAAGAAAAGAAGGAAAGATAGAAGCTTGACTATACAATATCATCTTGGATTTGTGAAAAATATGGATAGGAAACAAAAAACAATAATATGAACACAAAGTGCCTTTTGTCTGTCGATCTGCTTTTCCTGAGCAATACTTTCATAAATGTCAAATTCTCACAATGAGCAACCAACTCTGTTGTCATCAGAAAGGGTAATGACTAAAATCAATGAGGAAGCAGAAGATAAAAGGACATAACCCCTGCTTTCCAGAAGTTCACGAGTTGAGTGTATTTCTCCTGGATCAGGTCAATTGATTTTTAACCCACTGATGTTCTCCACCCACAAGCCCCAGACTCTCGGGGCCCCGGAGGCAACTCTTACATTGGGCTTGTCAAGACATCATGAACACGCGCCGGGAGATGCTGTTTTGTCTACCCCTTGAGTCCCTGCCACACTAAAATTCAGTCCCCAATCCTATATCAATAACTCACATTCCCATAACCCACGGCCGTCCCTATGTGCGCTCATGCTGGTGTTTGCGGACGTTGACCGTGTGCAAGGGTTTAGAGTAATCAGTTCCATATCGGTGCTGCCATTTATTGATGCCCGAAGGTGTGCTGTGTTGCACATGCATTAATTCCTATGAGCCACACAACTACGAGGTAGGTATCATTCTTTATCCCCTGTCAACAGATGATACAACTCAAGTATGGAGAGGTTAAGTGGCTTGCACTCTCAGCTGGCGATGGCCACACCAGGATTTCTATGCTCAGGTGTCTGATTCCAGGCCCCGAGACCTCCGCCACCCTCTCCGTGGGGTGGAGAGCTCTAGTGCACTCTCCGTGCATTGGAAAAGCATGACCAGTGGGTTTCTTCCTAATCTTGCAAGGCCATCTTCAAATTGCTGTTTAAAAATTTGTGTTTTTTTTCACACTTTGAAGATGGTATTTTTGTTTCACTGCTATTTAAAGTTAGAAAATTCTGAAGGAAAAAATCAATAAGGACTGTGCCAAAATATCAGGAAAAAATTTAAAAACCTGAAAGTCTTAATTAAATGCCCTGACATCCCTCAAACTTGACATGTTAAAAGCATGTTACCATCCCTGGGTCCCCAAAACTAGCCCCTTCTCCAGACTCTCTGCTTCCGACTGTGCTGGCCGCCCCCAACCCCGAGATACCTGAATTCCCAAGCACCACGCGGTGTCATTCTTAAATGCTTAAATGCTCCATCCCCCTCCTTTTGCGAGCCACCCAGGCAAACAAGTCCTGCAGATTCTTCACACCATGTCCCTCCGGGGTATCTCTTTCCTTCCCCCCTGCTAGTCTGCGGCAACGTCTTCTAATTCACTGCCTCCCAACCTCATTCAGGCCCTGGCAGGCAGAGAAGATCATTGCATCTGGAATGGTATTTGAGTAAATGGACGAGGTCATGTTTGGGAGGCCACCAACCTGGGGGCTCCAGCAGCCCGGCCTGCTGAGGGGAGCCCAGCTCCGGGCACCCATTCTTCCTTCAGGGGATAGCAGTGCACCCCAGCACATCCGGGGGGCTCTGACCCACCCCACTCCCTGCTCACTGTGACCCGCCACAGCCTTCATCATACACAGTGTCCCTCATCATGGATCAGTAGGGCCTGCCACCCCCCCCACCCCCTCCCCCGAAGGGCAGGAGAAAGCCCAAATCCCACAACCTGCCAGTCGAGACCACAGGGCTCTGGGCTGAGGGCTTCCAGTGTAGAACCAGAATGTCTGTGTTTGAATCTGCTTCTGCCTTTTGTGCGGGTTGTGGGATGGAGATCGTGGGCAGTTAGCCCCAAGCCCCGTGCCCTGTTCTGTAAAACAGGGCCTCCCTCATGGGGTGTCATGAAAATGGAATGAGGCAGTAAGTGTGAAGCATTACCCTATCCCTATGCAGTCTGCAATCCAGGTAGGTGTTGGCAGTTACTACCGTCCACAGCCCACGGATTTAATCTGCATCTGGCCATTTGACCTACATCCAGTGCCACACATCACAGCTCTTCCTCACGGCCCCCCAAGCGCGTGTGACACCTGCACTCTCCCACCGGGCCCCCTTACCTGGAGGAGCTCCATCTTCCTCTGGGCTCTAACACCTGCCTTTCACTCTAGAGCCAAGTCAAGTCTCACCTCCTTGCAGTGACTTCCCCTTACTTGAGACTCTCGTTATACTTATTTTCAATGTCATGTGTGTGGCACTCGGTGTGCCGTCTTGTTATCTGTCTTTGTTATAAATACGCCCTGTCTTCCCAGCGAGATGAGAAGCCCCCAGCACTACATCTCCTGCCTACACGAGGTGCCCCCTAAGTGTTTGCTGATGGTAATGATGATGGCCAGGAGAGAATCAATCTGCTAAGCATGTTATTTGCTGCAGCCAATAAACGAGCAGTCCCTTATAACTGCTTTAATTCACTTGGGAGATGCACCGGAGATGCAGAAGTGAAGTATTTTTCCATTTTAATAATATTTTATATTAATGGAAAATATTAATATTCTCCCTACCATCATTTAGTGCTTCTCTTGTACTATTATTTGGAAGGAATACATATATCATTTAAATGTTATTATTCAAGAAGATTGCCATTACTGTTTATGGATATCCCCTACCTATAAATTTCACGTTCCAACTCGTCTGTTTTCTCAAAGCAAATCATTTCCGTCGCCATTAAGTGAGGCAGTTACAGAAATTTTAAATCATATTTACAAAGAAAGAAAGCCAGAAAAGAGAAAAAAAAATCATGGAAACAGCTTAAGACTGATTTTAATGAGCTGGGGAACGTAAGGGGACCAATGACAAAGACAGTAGGGAGGAAAATAATCTGGGTTTTTGCCTAATTACTAGTTCCTCAAACTGCTAGCCCTCAAAGGCAGGGCCTGGCCTTTCTTCTCTTTGTACCCCAAGGACCAGACACAGGGGGTTGGAGGTGGGTGTGTGTCCTAGAGGTGGACTCTGCACTCCTGATAGCCAGGCAGACAGCCCACTTTCAGGCCTTGAAAACTCAGATTCAACAGTGCTTTTCATGTTCTGAAGAAATGAGTAAATAAACGATGAATGAATCACAGCTGGCTGTGATTTTACGTGGTCCAAGCACAAGAAGTAGAGCGTAACAACTCAAGACAGTCAGTATGTTCTACTGCACGTAGCCGAGCAACTGTCTCCTCTCACCCCCTGTTCAGGTCCAAATAATAGACCTTTAATGCTATTAGGGTAAAGGAAGAAAAAATAGGGTAAAGCGCTAAGGGGTGGGGCGAGAAGCAGCTCAGAAAACGGGAGCAGCGTATTCAAAGGTCCTGGAGTAGAAAGGAGAATCATATTTTCTGGGGCATAACAGAAGGCCAAGGCAGCTTGAATGTAAAAAGCGAGAGAGTAAATGGCGTCATTGGAAAATAACGCATCGGGCAGAGCTCAGATCAGACAAGGCATCTTCTGTTATATTAGGAATGTGTGTCTTCATCCTATGAACAACTGGAAGGCTTTGAAGAGTTTTTAGTGAACCGGTGAAATCGTCAATTGTGCATTTTCAAGAAATCTCTCTGCAAGAAAAAAAAGGCACAGAAGCAGGGAGACCATTTCATTCATTCAACAGACATTTATTCAGCACCTACCAGGTATCAGGCATTATTCTAGGAATTAGGAATAAAGTACACGGGATCCCTGGGTGGCTCAGTGGTTTGGTGCCTGCCTTTGGCCCAGGGTGCGATCCTGAAGTCCCGGGATCGAGTCCCGTGTGGGGTTCCCGCATGGAGCCTGCTTCTCCCTCCTCCTGTGTCTCGGCCTCTCTCTCTCTCTCTCTCTACGTCTATCATGAAAAAATAAATAAATAAATCTTTTTTTTTGAAAGGAATAAAGTACAGAGAATGTAAACAAAAACTATTACTCTCATGGGGGGAAAAAGGGCAGAAAAGAGAGGACCTGGCCAAAGCAAAGGAGTGGGTCAATTCTTTTAACTAGGAAATCACAGAAATAATCACTAGGAAGACATTTGAGCAGGTTTGGGGCCAGCCATGCAGAGAACTGAGGAACGAGCATCATAGACAGAAGAGCCAGCAAGTGCAAAGGTCCTGAGGTAGCAACATGCTGGCTTCTAAAGAACCAGCAAGGAGGCTACTGTGGACTGGTGAGGAGTGAGCAAGGAGGAGAAAAAGAGGTTATGTCAGAGATACTAGGGGAATATCATATAGGGCCTGGTGAGCCATTAGGAAGACTTGGATTTTTACTCTGGTTGTGATAGGAAGCCATGGAGGGTTCCGAGCAGAGGAGCACTATGTCTGCCCTCTGAGAAGGGACCGGGGAGGGGGCAGAGGCTGGGTTGGGGCAGGGGAGCTGGGGCAATGGCAGAAGCAAGGAAGCTTGTTAGTATGGAGGTGAGTCCAGCAATCCAGGCAAATGACACCGGTGGCTTGGTCCAGGGGGTAGAAATGGAGGTGATGAGGAAAAGAAGTGTCAGGGTGTGTTTTAAAGGAAGAACCACGGAGATTTGCCAGCAGATCGCGTGTGTAATACAGGAGGCACAGGGGAGGCAGGGCTTTCGGCAGGAACAGGCTGGAGGCTGAAGGCATTAACTGAAATGTGGAAAATTGAGACAGAAAACTGTCTGGGGGGAAGAGCAAGAGTTTTGCGTGGTGTCTGAAGTGCCAGCGAGACCTCCCCTGGGATGGGATTGGTGGTGAGGGAGAGCAGAGAAAGAAGGGGCTCAGCTAACAGTGCAATGAGGCCAAGGGATCCCTGGGCAACTCAGCGGCTGAGCATCTGCCTTGGGCCCAGGGCGTGACCCCAGGGGCCTGGGATCGAGTCCCACGTCGGGCTCCCTGCATGGAGCCTGCTTCTCCCTTGGCCTGGGTCTCTGCCTCTCTCTGTGTGTCTCTCATGAATAAATACATAAAATCTTCAAAAAAAAAAAAAAAAAAGAAAGAAAAGAAAGAAAGAAAGAAAGAAAGAAAGAGAAAGAAAAGAAAGAAAACAAAGAAAGAAAGAAAGAAAACAAAGAAAGAAAGAAAGAAAGAAAGAAAGAAAGAAAGGAAGGAAGAAAGAAAGAAAGAAAGAAAGAGAAAAGAAAGAAAGAAAGAAAACAAAGAAAAGAAAGAAAGAAAGAAAGAAAGAAAAGAAAGAAAACAAAGAAAGAAAGGAAGGAAGGAAGGAAGGAAGGAAGAAAGAAAGAAAGAAAGAAAGAAAAGAAAAGAAAGAAAACAAAGAAAACAAAGAAAGAAGGAAAGAAGAAAGAAAGAAGAAAGAAAGAAAGAAAGAAAGAAAGAAAGAAAGAAAGAAAAAGAAAACAAAGAAAGAAAGGAAGAAAGAAAGGAAGGAAGAAAAAAAAGAAAGAAAGGAAAGAAAGAAAGAAAGAAGAAAGAAAGAAAGAAAGCAAGCAAGCAAGCAAGCCAAGAGGCCAAGAGGGTTATTGCTAAGGAGAAACTGATTCGGATCAGGTGATCCAGACAGAAGACGACGATGCCACGTGGTCAGCACAGAGTCACCAAGTTGAGCCAGCTCTGCCTGGAGCTGCATCCCCCAGGAGGAGGGAGGGCTCCCCCGAGGTCCCCACAAGCCCCCCCCCCCAACCACCAGGGGACACCTGTGCCTACAGAGATGCAGGACGGGCCGTGAATTCACACTCACCCAGGAGGGGAAAAGCAGCAGCGCTTGGTCGAAATGCTGTAAGCAAACCCATCTAGGATAAAACACTAGGGTCAAACTCGAAAGCAGGGATGGTTCGTCAAATTTGTCCAGAGAGCAAAATCAGGCCACACAGTTAGTTCTTGATTAATCTAACGCACGCTGCTGGCAGGTCCAGGCACGCGGTGGAATAGTTGAGCCACGGTGGCTGCGCGACGGAGGGCAGCGTTCCAGAAGCCTCGCATTCAGTCACGCGCATGTGGATACGCAAGGGCACGATGGATTTCAGGGAAAAGACACCGGCCAAATAGTCACAGTAGTTATCTCTGGACGGTGGGATTTCTGGTGACTTTCTTTCTCTTTTTCTTTTTCTTTTCCTTTTTCTTTTTTTTTTCCTTCATTTCTAAGAAATCTGGATAATCTAGAAATGATTTCAAATCATTTCTAAGTTTTGATTATCGTGTTTTATTTCATCACTTGTCAATCAGGCTCTCCGTGTCGTTCCTCCGGGAGGCAAAGGAAGGAGGCAGCAGAGACCCCGGTGAGACGATCTACAGCCGGTCAAACCCTGGCTGGATGGCAGGCTTTGGTCTTTAAGCTGTGGGATGTCGGAGGCTGTGAACATGAAGAATCCAATTTGGGTTAAAAAAAATGAGATTAAAAAATTGATGTCTCAAAGAATCATAAATAAGAAACACAAGTTACATTTGCTGTGCAGATTAATGAACAGCAGGCTCTAGAATATTATATTAGTCTTTTCGAATATTATCTGTCATTGCTGGGGGGAGACAAGCAAGATGGAGAGAAAAACAGGGTGATTTGTCCGAGGCAAAGTGAGCCAGACCTGAGGGCCAGTGAGAACCCGGGGTCCCGGGGAGCCCATCTTTCCTTTGATGTGCATCCGGATTGATGCAATTTCTAACCTAGAATAAAATTCATCGCTTTGTTTTCTTGGCCTCAGTGAAGCCACCCCAAATCCCATGTATTTCTCTTTTGTAAATTATGTTTATTTTTAATATTGTATGCTCATGATTCTTTTTACGCCGAATGTCGCACTTTGCTGGTGGCGTGAGACCATCCCTCCGTCCTGCATTTATTTTTTATTTCACGTAGTATTTTGTCACTCTGCCGGCGTCTCCATAGTCCTATGCTGTGTGTGTCCCCATCATCCTTCCCAGGCTTGGTCCCCGCTCGGATCATTTATACCATTTGCTGCTTCCGGTTGAGATGATGGTCACTGATGGCCCGCAGTTGGGGGACTATGAACTCCTGCGTGCCTGAGGCCCTTAACCCCGTGGTTTGGCGTGTGCCATCGATCTAGCGAGTCGGAACTCAGAAGAGCCACGGTATGGGCAGACAGCAAAACAGGCCAGCCTGAGCAACAGGGGGTGAGAGAAGTGACATGGAAATGAAACCTAGCGGCGCCTGGGTGGCTCAGTGGGCCAAGCACCGGTGTTCGGCTCAGGTCATGATCCCGGGGTCCTGGGATCGAGCCCCACGTTGGGCTCCCTGCTCAGTGGGGACCCTGCTTCTCCCTCTCCCTCCATCCCTCACCCTCACTGAGCTCTCTCTCTCTCTCCCTCTCCTCTCTCTTTCTCAAGTAAATAAATAAAATCTTCAAAAAAAATAAAATACAATGAAATGAAACCTAGAGCAAACAAATTACAGAGTCTCTTTTCTTTCCCTTCCATAGGAAGCTTACAGATTCGGTACAACCTGGGCGGTACCAGAGAACCGTACAACATTGACGCAGACCACAGGAACATGGCCAACGGACAACCCCACAGTGTCAACATCACCCGGCACGAGAGGACCGTCATTCTCAAGGTATATACCTGTGTGCATCGCTTGTATGGGAGACGGTTTTATGATCCCTGTCCTCGGTTATACTCGGCCACTGGTTATGGTTGGGGTGGTTGGGTTGGTATCATTGGGGTGGTTGGCTTGGTATCATTGGGGTGGTTGGGTAGTTACGCTTTCTCCTACAAATTATTGATCAGCGAAGTAGAAGGGCGTGTAGATATAGAAGGAAAGACAACGATGGAGTTAACAGCAAAGACATCTCTTAGGGAAAAGGTAGACTAAATGTGCCCTATGTATATTTTTGCCTTGCTGCTTCGAGTCCACATGTCTATCAATAGACTGGGTGACGGGCAGTGAGGAGGGCCCTTGATGGGATGAGCACTGGGTGTTATGCTCTATGTTGGCAAATTGAACTCAAATAAAAAAAAAAAAATCGACTGTTTTTATCTGTCACACCATCCTCTCTTCTCCGTGCTCTCAGATGTCTGGAGCTTATCATGCTTCCCAGCGAAGGCTATTTTGGTTTATCTGACCTACTTCTTTCACTTACTCCAACACAATATGAATTAAACTGTGGTTGGGGTTTTGTTTGGGTTTGTTTTTGTTTCTGGTTTTTTTTGTTTTTGTTTTTGTTTTTGTTTGTTTTGTTTTTTTGTTTTTGTTTTTGTTTTTGTTTGTCTCTGTGGATGGATGCTCTGCCTGAAAAAAAAAATCCTTAAAACACAGACCTGCCCCAGAACCTCACTCTGGTTGTAGGCTTTTCGGCACACGAAGGCATGGTTTTATGATGACCGTCAGATTTTATTGCCAGTTCATTGATGGTCCCTACCCCCCACCACTGATTTTCACAGTGGAGGAGCCAGCCTGAGAGGCCCCATGAATAAAACAGAGTGAGGAAGTCTCCCTGGGAACTAAGCCAAGAGATCAAGGATGGGAACTCTCCGTGCATTCTCTAGAAGGAGTGCAAAATAGACACCTGTCAGGAAAAAGAACAGCTGGGGGATACTGTTTTGTCAGCAGAGTGGAGTGTCATTTGGCAGGGGTCCAGCGGCCACTCAGACCTCATTCGGGTTCGGCTGGTTGCCGTGTGAAGTTCAGGCCGCAAAGCAAAGGCACAAGTCCCGTCGGGTTTTGAGCGCCGGTGGATGTCAGATTCATAACTTGATATGATGGAGTTTGCGCTTGGCCTTTAGCAGGAGATGCTAGAGGGTACTTTGAGGACGGGTCTTTCCTCAGAAAATGACAACGTGCAGTTACGGTGTCTTGTGCCATCAATCAAAGACGTGTAAATAAGGTGACCCCGCCGAGGTGGGCAGAGTCCCTGAGCCTAGCACGGTGCCCGGCTCATCTCAGAAGCTGCAGGTTATTTCCTGAGCAAACCAAGCCCGTCGTGAACCATAACTCAAGGTTTATTCAGGAACGCCACTAAGGCCCGGATTGGTACAGTTTATATCGTTACAGGATGAGGATGGTTTTATGGCATTTTTTCAACCTTGTGTTCATTGGCTTTCAATTAGGAACATTCTCTTGTCTTAACCCATGCCATCTGTCACCTCTTGCGTAGTGGCATCTCTTGCCATTGCAGCATCACAGAATAATGTTAAAAGTTTTTTAAAAAGCTCAACAGTCGGCTTTTGGGGCAGTAGACTGCAGGAGACCTACCTGAGCTGTGGAGCCTTGCAGGGCTCACTCTCCCCGTCTCCAGGAGAAACGCTCGGTGTGTCAGAACAGGGCCTCACGGGTGGGGAGCCGCAGACAAAAAGGAGGGTCGGGCGAGTGTGGGTTGGGGACAGAGCTCATAGAGCCATTTCCAGGTATATTTCCCAAAATGAAGTCCGGAGTAAAGGTAGGTAAGGAAGGCCAGTCCTTCTGGCACATTCTGCAAACTGGGGATTCTTCAGAACTAACTAGAAACCTGCCTTTTTTAAAAAGGTTTTATGTATTTATTTGAGAGAGAGAGAGAGGGAGAGAGAGAATACATGCACCCACATTGGGGGCAGGGGAGCAGAGCCGACTCCGCACTGAGCAGAGAGCCCCTCGAGGGGCCCGATCCCAGGACCTCAGGGATCGTGACCTGAGCCGAAGGCAGACACTTCACCTGCTGAGCCCCCCAGATGCCCCCTAACCAGCAACCATGTAAGAACAAATATCAGCTCAACCGGAGCCACCACCTGCCACAGAATTAGAAATTGCCCTGAAGATGGGGAGAGGATTGGCTATTTTAGGAACTTGGGGCTTTTGAGGCATGGAAAGCCCTAGAAGTCTGGAGAGTGGAGGGGCCAGAGAACTGCAGAGAGTCCAGGAGCCTGAGGAGGGCTTGGGGGAGAGTCTAGCTCTATTGCTCAGAGTTCTTTTGGTTGCAAATGACGGAAAACCGATTCCAAATTCATTTGCAGGGAGAATTCTTAGCATAGGTCACAGAATTTAAGAAAGGGCTAACTACAGTTTGGGAGGAAAGCCCAGGGGACCTAGAGGATCACAACAAAGACCAGAGCCTGTTGCCCCCTGCCATGGCCTCCTCTCCATTCCGTGCTCCCCTCCCTCCTCCCTGCCTCCCTCCCTCTAGTACCTCTGCTGGTCCACCCCTCGCCCAGGGCTGGAGTGACCCCTCTTCCCGCAGCCTCCCCCTTTTCCAAGTCATGGATCACAGGCACTGGAGCATGGGGCTGAGAAGAAAGTCTGAGAAAAGGCTCAGGCTTTTGCAGAAGAAAGTCTCTTGGTTCTCATTTCAAAACCTCAGAGAAGGTCTGTGACTGGCCTGGCCTGGGTTATGTGCTGCCCTGTTGGGAAAAGGGAGAACAATCTCTGGCAGCCCCAGTCAGATGCGGAGAGTGGGGAGCTGGGGAGAGTCCTCCACAAGAGTAGGAACACGGTTCCAGAAGAAAGAGACACGAGAGGTATGAACACAATGGCTGCGCAACACTTCGAGGCTAGGAACAGCCTGGAAGTGGGGAGCACTCCAAAGACACAGATGGAATTCTGCTGGAGGAGCTGTACCGAGGGTGGCGGAAGGTCCTGCCCTCTCCTTTTCTGTCATATGCAGCAACGCAATTGCGCTGAAATTTCTGGAAGTGTTGAGAAAGCCAGATGCCTCCACCCACTTGAATTCAGCGAGGAAAGATTCATGGTCTCTGGTGCTCCAGGTCTTCCTCAGCCTCTCCAACCCAGCTCAGAAGGGAAGCAAAGCCGGATGATGGCAGGATCAAAGATGGCAGCAGAAGAAAAGCTATGGCTCCTCCTTCTGGAAAAGTAGGTCAGAGAGACTTCCTGCCCTGCTCTCTTTCAAGTGGGGAGACCCTTGTGGAACATGCAGGCACCTCCGAGGTTACCTTTAGAACTCTAGAAGAAACACCCCCTTCCTTCTGGAAGCAGTCTACAAATCCATCTTAAGAACTTCTATAACCTCAGGAATGTATGGGAGAGATATGGGAAGCGTTCGTCACGATCTTTCTGTGGGAAGGGATTCTAAGTGGTTTGGTTGCCTCTAGAGTTTTCTGTCTCTTAGAAGCATGTGCTATGTTTTTTTGGTACGTGTTGCATTTTTACGATCAAACAAAAACATGAAACACAGGTATCTTCAACCCATCCTGACAGCCCCCAGTTACATAACAAAATGTAATAACAGAGATATTTTAAATAATTTCACATTAAAATGCACTTCTAATCAAAGAACGAAACTAAGACTAATTCAAACATGAACATAAAATGCTATGATGTGATGCCTCTGGCATTAAGGTGAGATTTTATACATTTCTATACGCACAAGACAGCACGTAATTCCAATGGTGTTTATCCGTGTTTACGGTGTTTTTAAAAGCAGGTTTACTTTCCTAGCTGGGTTTGGCTAAAGCTAACATTAAATTAATTTGCATTCCCTGAGCACATACTGTCTGAAATGGTGCTGAGCCCTTGAGGGAAATTGACCTTGGATGAAACATTTGCTGCCAAAACACAAAGTGCCCAATCTCCACATAGATAATGAGGAGCCGACTCTGGGAGTCATCAGACACCGGAGTGAGCCAGAACCCGTGACAACCCTCAAGTGGCGTCATTTATGAAAACTCACAGTTGCACCAAGGATAATAGCTGAAGGCTTACCGCCAGTCAAGATGTAAAACAAACCCCAGGCAGGCAGAGAGCACCTGAAAACGTACTGTATGCGATGAAAATTCATGCCAATTAGATAAATCCAAGAGCTGAACATTACGAGGAATAATTGCAAAGTCTTGTGTGACAAAGGCCTTCTTCCCACTTTCCTTCCTTCCTGCTGTCCAGAGTTTATTTCTATGCCCTTCTCTTCCTTTCATCCCCCATCCCACTGAGTAAGGGATGCAAGGTGGTTCACAGGCAGTCTGTACGATGACATAGAAAATTGAAGTTAAAAAAAAAAAAGGAAAGAAAATTGAATTAAAAAAAAAAAGAAAGAAAATTGAAGTAAGTCACAAAGGTATATGTATTTCTTACCTACCCTGGGTTGGAGTTACTGTCATAGAAAGCTGTCCCATAGCACCGCCCACTTAGGCAATGTCCCGTCCACGGTAAGAGCGCACATTCATCGGCGCTCGCTGTGTCCTCAGCTCTGAGCTAAGCATGTTAAGCATGTCCCCCCATTCAGTCCTCACCAAAACTATCCAGATGTGAAACCTGAAGCTCACACATAGTCCAAGATAACTTGCATGTGCTCGGGTGCTCTCTCTCTCTAAAATAAATTTTAAAATCTTTAAAACAAAAGAAGTGGATACCTGTGGTCAGTAAGAAAATGAGCGGTATTACAATGATAAGAATAATAATTGTTCTTAGTATGAAATAGTTTTAAAATGTGCAAAAAGCACAGAGAAATAATGTATATCATAGCCAATCATCACACATTTGGGCATTTTATTCTATTTCTTCACATTTTTTTAAAATGCAGTGATAGTCAAGGCCCTTTGTCCTCCTTGTTGCAGAGTAAGTCCTGAGAAAGGCAGCAGACAGTGCTTTCAGCAGCATTTCTGCAACAAATGTGTTTCCACAAGGCCATCCAACGTAGCATCTCTAGGGAAAGTTAGGTGTAACTTAAAAATGGATTTAAATGGCACCTCGGTGGCTCAGTTGATTAAGCATCTGTCTTCAGCTAAGGTCATGATCCTAGGGTCCTGGGGTAGGGCCCTAGGTCATTGGGCTCCCTGCTCAGCGGGGAGTCTGCATCTCCCTCTGCCTCTGCACACACAGCACCAGCCCCCCGTCCCAGCTCATGCTCTCCCTCTGTCTCTCAAACAAATAAATAAAATCTTTTTTTAAAAAAATGGATTTCAGTGCAAACAATTCCAGAGAGTAGGAGGAGGGGTGATGGGCCCACAAAAAAGGGTGAGGGGCTGATGTGACACAGCTCTGGCCTTATCCGTGGGTAAGACTAACTCTAAAAAATGAATAAACTACATGTTCTTAGTATGACTATCACATATTTCGGGGGCTTTGGTGAAAGTTCGACAAGAGAGAGCTCAGGGTGTATTCTCTGGCACAGATACTCAGAGTCTATATTCTCCCAAAACCAAGTGAACAGATGGTAAGGATGTCATGTTCATTTTGGCTTTCATCTAACTGGAGGCCCATCCCGTCTTCGCCAAGAAGAGACTAACAGCCTTCTCCTGCAAGCGAAATTAAGGACTTTAAAAAAATAATAATAACTCCCACATCATAAAGAACAAATGATTAGGTTCTCTAATTTTTGTATCACAAAGAGCATGACCTCAGTTGTTTTCATCAGGAATTTTCAAAAAATTGTTTTAAAAATCACTGAATTCTGTCTTTTAAAATAAAATACAGATGATAGTTTCTTACCCGCTAATAATCAGAATTACAGCCAAATTATAAAAAAAAAAACAGTTGCTAATGAAGCTTGCTAATGGAGCTATATATTGAATATGAACCCTAAAAATGGTCAGAAAGGTGTAACCAAGGGAAACACACACTGTATGCTAAATGCTAGGCACCGAGGGAAAGAAGCTAATATTAGGATAGCACCAGTTGTTACTACAAAGTAACTAAAATCTCAGTGGTTTAACCCAATGAATGACTCTCTTACATATTTTTTTAACTTTTATTTATTTATGATAGTCCCACAGAGAGAGAGAGAGGCAGAGACACAGGCAGAGGGAGAAGCAGGCTCCATGCACCGGGAGCCCGACGTGGGACTCGATCCCGGGTCTCCAGGATCGCGCCCTGGGCCAAAGGCAGGTGCCAAACAGCTGCGCCACCCAGGGATCCCTCTCTTACATATTTTTAGAAAAGCAAAGCCCTGTGGTCCCCAGGAGTGAAGAACTGATGCTAGGCAGGCACTCTGAGGACCCCCGCCCACCACCCATCCTCCCTTCCCTCAGGGGGAGTATAGTTCTTGACTAAACCAAGTCTCTGTCTGTTATCTGTAGGGCCCTCCATGTCTCTGTCCCCTGGGAGGCTCTACCTCGCCCATAATCTGCCGTGGCCACCTCCGAATTGAGTGTTGCAGATAAAGAAGGAGTCCCGAAGGGTCCATTTCCCGCAAGTCTCAACAGCACTCAGGGTTGTTTTACACTTTCAAGTCTCTTGTTGATCCATTGTGCTGGTTTCGTTGCCTGCGCAATTCCTCAAAAACCTGTGTTGGCTTCTGATCTGGGAACCCCACAGTCTTTCCTGGATATGAATCTTGGACATATGTGATCACACCCTCTTGAGGTCATGGCGGCTCTCTTGAGGCTATTTGAAGCAAAAGACTTGCATGGGAGGTAAAGATCCTAATTTTACCTCCACTCATGGAGCTAAGCCAGTTTGCTGAGCTAAGAAATCTGAATGCGTCTTTGTTGGTCAACTTTTCTTGCAGTTTCTTTCTTGTTCTCTGGTGTAAGGCTCTAAATTTTTTGACTTTATTGCCTTTGGGGGATGGTGAGAAACTGGCTGATTCTCTTCCGAACCCACTCGTTCTTTGTTTTAGGAAGCAGGAAGCAACTGACACCCATGACCTTCTGGCTCTTCTGAAGCACCTTCCCCCAAAGCTCCAAGTCACAGGCCTTTACTCTGCCTTCTGGGTTACATGAGGTGACAGTTTGGGGGGGAAAAAAAGAATTTTATCTCATAACACTGTGGTCCATCTTTCCAGACTCCAACATCCGTTTCTGCACCACATGCCCCTCACCCCCGACCATAGCGCCAATGCTGCCTTGCTTAGGTTTCTGTGATGGGAGCGCCTTTCCTCAAGGCACCCACTTACGCCTTACTTTGGGTCACACTTGCTGCCATAACTGAAAGAATTTATAGATGGTGGTCATTTTTCCACCAGCATGTGCTCATCTCCAAACTCATCAAGTTGAATATAGTAATTGCATACAACATTTCATAAGTCAAAATAAATAAAAACATCAAATAGATGGCATTAATAACAAACAATTGTTGGGGCAGTTTTATTAGCAGTAAAGTGAAAAGTAACTCAATGATGCACCTGTAGGGCAGTGGTATGTGTGAGGTGATATGAAACACTGAAACCTGTCCTAAATGTGGTGAATGGTCCAGTTAGAAGGTGTGTCAGGTAAGCTCCTCGGGCCAGAAGAAAGTCATTCTGCCCAGGACGGCCCCTAATAATCGTGTTACGTAGTGCTCGAAACTTCCGTGCATACCCTCATTTGATCCACTCAGCCTTATGAGTCAGGAGAAGCCTGGTGTTGTGAGCCCATTTAATGGATGAGAAAACAGAGAGCAAGGATGTCCAGGTGACTGATAAGGTCCCAATGCTCACAAGAAACAGACTTTTACTCCAGAACCTAGACAACCAGGCCCCTTCTCCAGGGGCCGCTCATCGCTCACATGTTGCCTCTTCGTTACCTTTGCAGACACGCAGGAGAACCAGGCTCACCCTGCTAGTTTGCTTTAGAAACTTCTGAAAACCTTTAAGAGTTTTAAATAAAAATAAGTCTTTTGGGGAGTTAGTGAGTTTGTTTTGGTTTGTTTTGGTTTTGGTTTGGGGGGGTCAGTTCAGGTAGCGGTAGGAAATAGTGAGTAGGACGCTTGTCTGGTAAATGGTTTTGACAGGAAGGGTGGATAAGACAACCTCCACGGCTCAGAAAATGCCACCTGCCGCCGGAAGGTGAAGCATGCACACTGAAAATCTCTGTAGGCAATGCCTGGGTGGCTCAGTCAGTTAAACGTCTGCCTTTGGCTCAGGTCATGATCCAATCCTGGGATCGAGCCCTGCATCAGGCTCCTTGCTCACGGGGAGTCTGCTTCTCCCTCTCCCTCAGCCTGCTGCTCCCCTGCTTGTGCTCTCTCTCTCTCTAACAAATAAATAAATAAAATCTTAAAAAAAAAATCTCTGTAGAAAAAGAGGTTGATGGAGCAGCTTTCGAAAAATTGTTAGATCTGCTAATACAGCTTATGTGATTTAAACTTTTTTTTCTCAGAAATATCAAGAAAGATGCCAGGATTTCTACCTCAACCCAGTAGAGGAGAAGCCTATGAAGGAAATAAAAACACTAATAACAGTAGTGTGGTTAGCAGCCAAAGCCATCTCTTGATTGTACTGTGCACCAGTGTCTCACTGCTTTCCAGGCTGTACTCTAAGTAAACAACACTCCCATGAGACAAATATCTTTTTCCCATTTTGCTGGGACATCGGTCAGCAAGGAGTAGTTGAGACCCAAACCCAGATCTGCATAATTCCCAAGCCCAGACTCTAAGCCTGTGCTGGAACTGGTGTCCAACTGCACAGGTTGAGTTGATGTGGTCGGACACAGTGGAGGACCCTTCCCTAAAAAGGCCAGTACGCACCCCACCCCCCAGCTGGGAACCCAAGTTAGCAGATGGACTCCACGCCATGTCCACGATGCATTGTTAGATGACAAATACAGTATGTCGATGAGCACATGCAGTGCGATCTCAGCTTTGCAACATTAATGATATAAAGCCTTTCAAGCAAATCATGGGTAGTATTATGCCAAACAAGAAAATGCAAAACCTACTGTGATTTGTGAAAAATTATATTCAAAAACTTTAAATACTGGGACACCTGGGCGGCTCAGTGGTTGAGCATCTGCCTTTGACTCAGGGCGCGACCTTGGGGTCCTGGGATCAAGTTCCACGTCGGGCTCCCCGCAGGGAGCCTGCTTCTCCCTCTGCCTGTGTCTCTGTCTCTCTCCGTGTCTCTCATGAATAAATAATAAATAAATAAATAAATAAATAAATAAATAAATAAATAATCTTTTAAAAATTTTTTGAAATACCAAACTAGGTGATAATCTCCTTAGGAAAAAATAATCTAATGTAATGGGAAAACACAGTTGTTAAAAGAAATGACCTAATAACATCTGGCAGGGGGAACCATAAAAATCATAATGTCCCTATGTAGCAAAGGACTTAGCAGCCCAACTTTTAGGGCCGGTACACTTGTGCCCACGAAGAATTCCAGATCAGTTCTTTGGGTCTCCATGAACAATACCTCCTGCACTTTCATTCTCGCATCCTTCTTTGCTCTGGAAACACAGAGACTGGACTGGCGTTAGACACCAGAGCTCAACTGCGTTATTGTAAAAACGTGTGCCTTTATTACCCTGGAACGTTCTGACAATAAAGAGCAATACTCAAAAGCATATAGATGTAAACACTCCTGAAAATTTTAATATCTGAGGTTGTTCAAGTCTTTATTAAAGAAAATAACACTGTTTGGAAACATTAAATCTTTTTAGGGATGTCAGAACAAATAAAGAAAGTTGACCCAGCTAGCCCAAGGCCCCGCTCTTGAAATTACATTTACTGTAACTTCTTCCCTTCGGCTAATTTAGTGTTTATCTACTCGGCATGATGAACTCCCAGCTTTAGATGTGCACCAGCATGCTTGACAGAAGGGGGTGGTAGCAGGAATAAGGATGAGCCTGTGAAGTCCCTTGGTCCTTCCCTCCCGGAAGCACTGTTACCATTGGGTCGCTCTCTACTGGGAGGGAGTCCTGCAAATTTATTACTCGTTCACTTTCCACTCCAGTGGAATGCTGACTTATGTTTAATTTTGTGGAGGGCGTAGGTCAACATTTTATTAGTTCCTTATATCATTACAGTGGTTTAATTCCACAGGAGACATCTGGGAAGAGAAGAGAGAAGGAGGTATACATTGGGAACTTGCCTTTTAATTTGGCCCATACGTGAGTCGGTTTGTCTTTTGTTTTGTTTTCAATATTTCCATGCGTCCAGAGCAGCCGATTCACAAATCGAGACACCTATCAAAAACCCCATGACCTAAAAAAATAAAAAATAGTAATAAATAAATAAATAAATAAATAAATAAATAAATAAATAAATAAATAAAAAACATGACCTCATTAGCTTTTTGTCGTTTGGTTTCAGGTTGGGCTCTGGGTCTTGGCCTTTGAAAGGGTATTTCAGCAAATGTTCCTTATTTAGTTCTGAGTAGAAAGTAGGACTATTGGGGGAAGCTTCTCCAAGAAAAGAGAAGATGCACAGCTATGAGGCCCCATGATTCCCCACCACCACCGGAGCCTTCAAAGCCTCCTGCGGCTTCAAACAAGAGACCATCTCTATACATAGAGGTGTGGGCGCCAGATTTGAGGACACAGTTCCCTGGTATACAGTGGAGATGTGTGATGAAGACTGTGCGGAAGAAGACCAAGTGTTGCCAAGATGGTCCTGGGCTGTTCCACCAAGAATGCATTTTTTGGATATTCAACACCACATGAGGATCGCCAAGAGCTTCACACAATGACATCTAGTTGGCATCAACCTCTGACACACGTCCACCCTGTGACAGGAGAGTTCCACAGGGCAAACAGTCCTCAGGCCTGACATGGAGGAAGTCAGGGGTTCATCAACCCCATTCTGTGAGGCTGTGTGCTGATAGGAAGTATAGTAGACTCAGCCCAACTTCGTTCACGTATGTGGTGTCCACCTACCAGATGAAGGACATTCAGGTCCGCGAGGATGAGGCAGGTAGGGCGGGGATGACCCATAAAGGAACAAGAAGCTTGTGTCCAGGAGGAGAGAAGAGCTCTGCTCACAGATAGGAGGACGCTGCTCTACCGCCTTCTCAAAAAGCGGAGATACTTGTGCAGGTGGTAAAGCAGCAGAGGGTAGTAGCAGTTTGGGCTGCTCCCAAGGCCGTGGCGCAGAACGTGAGATTTCCCTTTGGGAAGGGCGAGGGCCTAAGCAGAGAACACCGCCCCCTACCCCCACCACGGACCGGGATCCCCAGATTCAGAGGTTGTTATCAAAACATAAATAATTTTTAAAAAACCATAAATAATAAAGGAGTCCTTATTGACAAGCTCCTCCACTTAATAGCTCCGTGTTCCCTGGCAAGTTACCGAACTCTGTTTCCTTATTTGTAAAATGGGAATAAGGCCGCCTCGTTTAATGGGGTTTGGGTGTGTGTGTGTGTGTGTGTGTGTGTGTGTTAAATGAACATACGCACGCAGACATCAAGCATGGCCTCGCCCAATAAACGCTCTTCGCCCTCCTTGCTTGCCAGCTCCTCTTTGTTAAAAGCAAAACAAGCAAGAAAGCAGCTGTCAGGGCATTATCAGCAGGTCCCTTGGGATCAAGGCTCCTGTCCCATGGTTTGCAGATCCCCCCACGGAGCAAGTCCTAGTGTTTCTGGTGGGCAGCATCCAGCAAGAAAGGCCAGCGATCACGCTGACACCAACCAAGGGCCCTTGACATGTCGCGCTGGTGCTGAGGAAGCATGGAAAAGGGGAAAATTCATCATCCCCAGGGGTGGGGAGAGTGAGTAGCTCAGAGAGGACTCGCAAAGGTATCTGAGCTGTTCCTGAAACCCCTCCGACTCATCTGATCTGACACAGAAAAAGACTCATCATGAATATGCCAACACTTCCAACTTTTTCATTTCTTCTCGAAAGCAATCTCCTCTGCAAAAGAAGTGTGCACTCCGGGGCCAGACAGGGTCTCCATCCCTGTGCTCCCGAAAAATGTGTTCACCTCGCTTTACATGTCTTACAGCTCTCGGTGGGAAAGCAGGTGCGATGCAGCCTGCGACGCGGTGTAGGCTTTGAGATGTCCATCCTCTCTTTCCTTCTCCAGAACACAGCGCGCTTGTAAACCCCAAGGCTGGAGGGTTCATTTCCACCCCCCACCCCACCCCACCCGCAAGCACGTGAAATACATAAATCATCTCAAGAAAGAAGGTTCCTGGATTTCTGTTTTGTCTGGCAAGAAAAGCAAGGTCCAGTCTGTAAGGCCTCAAATTAGCAGGTCCATCTGCAGGCCACTGAAATCCCTCTCCAGGATTGGGATTCTCGAAGCTACTTTTTAGGACCATAGGCAGAGCAGGTGAAAGCAGGTTTTCATCTCACCTAAATGTATCTCTTCTCTGAAAGATAAAGGCATCTCAACATGCGGTCTGGGGTTCTGAGGGGTTCCACGCTGCCCCTCTCTCTGCTCCAAAGAGGGAAGAGGCCACCGGCATTGAGCGCCGGGATCTTGGTGGCCGGTGGGGCCTGGAGCGGGTCCTGAGCTGTGTTAGGATGCCCTCTCGTGGTCAGTAGCCATAATCGGTGTGCAAGTCCCTTGGAGGCCGTTTTCTACAAACAGGCGCCTAATCCAAGGTCCTGGGTTGTGCAGGTGGGAGGGGGGCATTTGTAGGGACGACAGTGGGACATGGTGTTGCGGACACCAACGGGAGCTCATCGTCGTCATGTGCAAAGTGTACGTACAACCCAGGGATCGTGTTTATACTCGCACACCTCACAGCTCTGCCCCCTGCCCCCTGGACACCCGGGACCCCCAGGAAGTGTTTGCTGAGTGACTGACTATATGGATGAGTCAAGTTCATAATGAGGAAAGGTTGTGAACGCACACCCTATGCTCAGTGGATTCTTTCTACTTTCTGAGGCATATTTGGTTTTTGTTTTGGGGTTGGTTTTTTTGTTTTGTTTTGTTTTGTTTTTTGGGGGTTTTTGTTTTGTTTTGTTTTGTTTGAATTCAATTTGCCAACATACAGTAGAGCACCCAGTGCTCATCCCATCAGGTGCCCTCTTCAGTGCCCGTCACCCAGCCACCCCACCTCCCCACCCCGCTCCTCTTCTGCAACCCTGTGTTTGTTTCCCAGAGTTAGGGGTCTCTCATGGTTTGTCTTCCTCTCTAATTTTCCCCCACTCAGTTTCCCTCCTTTCCTTTACAGTCCCTTTCACTATTTCTTATATCCCACATCAGAGTGAAGTCATATGATGATTGTCCTTCTCTGGTTGACTTATTTCACTCCACATAATCCCCTCCAGTTCCATCCACATCGAAGTAAATCGGAGGCATATTTGATGCACGTTCTCCCCTCAGCCACCACGTAGGGAACTAAGAGAATGAACCAGTCCCACCCAAAGTGTCTGACATGAGGAACTAAGTCCCACATGTTGGAGAGGACGGCACGCACAAAAACTTAGCGGGCAGAAGGGAGGGTCCAGGCCTGTAGTTCAAAAGTGAAGGAAAAGTATCAGAAAGGACGTGGAAGGGGCGCCTGGGTGGCTCAGTCGGTTGGGCGTCTGACTCTTGATTTCAGCTCAGGTCATGATCTCAGGGTCGTGGGATCGAGCTCCGTGCGGGGCTCTGCACTCAGCGGGGAGTCTGATTCTCTCTCCCTCTACCCCTCCTCGCCTCAAAAATAAATAAATCTTAAAACACAGGAAGCAGAAGATAATAAATATTCTCTTCATCTATCCAGTAAATGGCTACCATCCTGCAAAGCATCCCTCCGGGTACCATCACCCAGGGTCGGAGTCAGAAGTCAGACAGTAGGAACGAGCCCACCTACCAGCCTGACTCCTGATGCCCCATGAAAATAACATCAGGATCTGGATTTTCAGCTTCCATTTGAGCTTGTGGGTTTAACCCCTGCAGCTGAACACCGCAAACGCAGAGCAGGGGCAGCAGTGGAATAGGAGACGGGTTCCTGTGGCCTCCAGTCTCTGGACCAGATCTGAAAACCTGTCCTGCTCCCAGAGATGGCTGCCAAGGACGCCGGGGTCAGAGACATCAGAAGACCCATAAAAGGCGATGTAGTAAAAATGGGGAGAGGGGAGGACAGAAGGCAGAGGCGACACTGGGGTGACCAGTATTCTCTGCACTTGCTGGGGGCATCGCGGCAGCCTAGCTTTGCGATGGCCAAGGGTCCAGGCCGGCACGATGGAGAAGCTTGGACTTTCCACCCCACAGACCTCTGGGCTTTGCCTCCTAGGACCTGCATCCTCTTAGGTGTCATAACTGAATCCCACTAGCTCGGTTTCCTCAGCTGTAAAATGGGGCACCCAAGGCGATAGGCCCACAGGCCGTTGGCAGATTCGTTGAAATAATACATATAAGTTCATGCAGGTGGGATCTGACCTAGAGCTGACCTTCAAGAAATGTGAGATGCCACATTGACGATGGTGATGGAGGAAAGGGAAGAAGACTGAGAGTTACCTCAGTCCATTTTGTGACGGCTTTCTCACACACACGTGCACGCACATTCACACATACAGGCACACGTGTGCACGTGTGAATACTCTTCTCACGTGTCACACAAAGCTTCCCCTTGTCTTTCTTCTGTCCCTTTCCTCACCACCCCCACCTCTCCCCACTTTCTACTTCTTGGAACAGGCTCCAAACACAGCATTAAAGGACATTAGTGTTTCCAGAAATCTGAGCTTTTCTGCTTCCCATGAGCCAGCAGACCGGCCATCAGACGGAGCTTCCAGACCCATGTCACTTCCCCCACCTTCTGAAGTCGCTCTGCATATAATGATTTTCTGGAGGCACCTTTCCGCTCTTTCACCTGGAACAGAGTTTGAAGGATGTGGTTATCAGGCCTCTGATAATGCCAATTTTTAGACTCCCTCCTGAATATTGTTACTGCCGCCAAAACCTACTGGCAAAGTAATATCGATAGAGCCTCTGTTGAAAAGGATGTGTTTGCTGAGGGTTTTTTTTTTTTAATATCAAGGACTTTAACTATATTACAGTTAAAATCAATAGAAATGTAACCTTTTCAACCACATAAAATGAGTTCATTTTTATTATTAGTCTCTTTCTGCCATCACAGTTTCGTGATTGCAAAAGGAACCAGGTCAACTTAAGTTTTATTGAAAGACCATTAAAGAAACAAACTCAAAT
Source organism: Canis lupus dingo (assembly GCF_003254725.2). Taxonomy (NCBI): domain Eukaryota; kingdom Metazoa; phylum Chordata; class Mammalia; order Carnivora; family Canidae; genus Canis; species Canis lupus. The sequence goes on along the minus strand of NC_064258.1, from coordinate 2,268,631 downwards.
TCATTTAAATACCAAAGCCAGTGCATTAAAGAGATCAATAAAGTAAAATCACCTGAAGTTGCTATCCTTAAACACCCCATATTTGAGAATCATCCCGTAGCCACAATTTGAGCAAACCTATAAACCTAGACGACCAGCCAATAAAGAAGAAAACGCTATTTCATTATGTAGGTTTAGAACCGTAAAACCCTTCACTTTAGTCTGATTAAACATATAGCATTTAAATTTTCACTCAGTATTTTAAAACATCACCTGGCAAAGACCCATGGCTGGATGAATGCCATTTACTTAGGAAAACCATTAGCTCCCCGGGTCAGGAGAATGACAATGATAGAAAACACCATTTCATTTCTTTAAAAGTAACCAACACAGAATTAGCTTGACTGAAAGGGAGTCTTAGCCTTGGAGGGAATCAAGATATTCTCTTTCTAACAGCACTGAGCATGGTATCTTGTGCATGGTAATGTGTATTAAATTGAATGTTCGCGACGGACACCATGGACTTAGGGTAGACCCAAACTTCCTGGTGATCCAGGTTCCCCATGTCTGAGTGTGATCCTCCTCTTCCATACCCCCTTCCCTAGACCCGAGAACAAAAACAATTGTCCCAATCCTCTTCAGGTTCTTCCTTAGATACTACAACGTAAATTGCAAACTTGAGCACTAAGGTTTGCTCAGGATGGTTTTAGAATCAAAAGGGTCCTCATGGGATACTGAGTCCAACCTGTGACCCAACCTGGAATCACCGCCAGTCCCCGCCTGACATCACCGGATATGGGAAGCATTCCATTCCTCTTGATTCGAAAACCATTTATTCTGTTCTTCTGATTATAAGATTAAGAGTATTTATTGTAGCATGTTCAGAAAAGAATGCAGAGGAAAATTAATTTTGCCTGAGCATTCTGTTGAAAGCCAGTACCCCCATGTTTCCACTAAAGCCACCTTGCCTCCTCAGGGGCATTGTTCAGATACTTCTGTCTTCCTTCTCCACTGGCTCGTTCCCATCAGCATTTCTCTCCCTTAAAACAAAGTTCTCTCTTGACCCCACTCTCCCCATTTCTTTGTATTTCTTGGCAAAAAAAACTCTTAGAGATAGCTGTCTATGCTCACTGCTTCAGGTCAGCTTCTCCCATTCTCTCTCTCTCTCTCTCTCTCTCTCTCTCTTTGTTCCAGTCACTTTTACTGAACTGCCAATTCCATGCAATGCAATATGCACACTGGCCGATTGAGGAGTTTTTTTTGTTTTTTTTTTTTTTTTATTTATGATAGTCACAGAGAGAGAGAGAGAGGTGCAGAGACACAGGCAGAGGGAGAAGCAGGCTCCATGCACCGGGAGCCCGACGTGGGATTCGATCCCGGGTCTCCAGGATCGCGCCCTGGGCCAAAGGCAGGGGCCAAACCGCTGCGCCACCCAGGGATCCCCCGATTGAGGAGTTTTGATAGATGTGTACACCCATGTAACCAACACCACAGTCAAGATAGAGGACATTTCCAACACCCCAGAAGTTTCCCTCAACCTCTTTCTTGGCAATCCCCTCCAACAACTGCCCCCAGGAACTACTCCTCAAATTTCTACCCATGTCTATAAAACCATATATTCGGTGGCACCTGGGTGGCTCCGTCAGTTGTGGTCCGACTCTTGGTTTAGGTTCTGGTCATGATCTCATGGGTCATAAGATCCAGTCCTCCAATGGGCTCTGCACTCAGCAGGGAGTTTGCCTGAGAGTCTCTCCCTCTGCCCCTTCCCCCACTGGCTCTCTCTTACTCTCTCTCTCTCTCTCTCAAATAAATAAATAAATAAATAAATAAATAAATAAATAAATAAATAAAAACTCTGAAACCCCACCTTCAATTTTACCTGTTTTATAATTTTATACAAATGGAATCATAGACTGTATAATCTTTTATGTCTGGCTCCTTTCACTCCACATAATGGTTCTGAGATCCATTCTTCTTCTTGTATCTGTGGTTGCATTTTCGTTGCCGGGAAGTATTACATTTATGAATATATCATCGTGTGTTTATGCATCCACTTTTTGATGAAAAATAGTGAGTCATTTCCAGTTTAGGTATATTTGGAACAAACCTGTTATGAACATTTGCATACACACACAGACACACACACACACACACACACACACACACATACACACGCATAGGATATACTTTCTTCATTTCTTCTGAGTAAATATCTAGGGGTAGAATTGATGGGCTATGCGGTTAGCATATGCTTAACTTATTTTCTGTTTTCTGTTACCTCCACCAAAGCCAGAGAACTCCAGCTGCCTCACATACCCACCAGCACTTGAAAACCTAGCCTTTTTCATTACAGCCCCTAAAGTGGAAGTACAGTGTTACCTCATCTTGGTTTTCATTACCATTTCCTTTCTGACTAGCGACATTGAGCTCTCACGTGCTTATTGACCATTGGCAAATCTTTCATGAAGTGCCTGTTCAAATATCTTGCCCCCCTTTTTATTGAAATACTTGCCTTTTGATTACTGAGTGATAAGAGTTTTTTTACAGTCCATGGCCAGATGCATGTACCATGAATATTTTCTTCTTCATTTTCTCCTTTACTGATTCTCAGTCATGCTTTTGCCCACTTCCAAAAACCACTGCATCAAGATCATTGGTGACCTCCCCACTACTAAATCTAATTTTCAGTTCCCACATAGCTCCGCTTCAGGGCAATATCTGACACAAGGGATCCCTGCAGTTGGGACACTGCCCTATTCATATTTCCTCCCGCCTTGCTGGCCCTTCCACTCAGTCTCCTCTGCTTGCTCCTCTGCTTCCTTACACTCCCTCAGTTGGTGTACTTCTGGGCTCAGCCTTTCCTCCATCCTATTTTTATTCACTCCCTTGGTGATTTCATCCCAAATTATTATCTCAACCCAAACCTGTCCCAGAATTCCAGACTCAGGCCACGCTGACTGCTGGGCATCTAACACACTACTGGATGTTTAATAAGCATCATACAAACTCAATATTTCCAAATATCACCCCCTAGCCCCTTCCTCCGCCCACAGGCCACGTCATCTGTAGCCTTTGGAGTGTCACTTAATAGCTACTTCATCCTTCCAGCTGCTCAGGCCGAAAACCTGGGAATATCGCTGGAATAGCGCTCTCTCACTCCTACATAACAATCTGTCAGAAAGTCAGAGTGGTTCTTCCTCCAAAACATCCATATCCTGACTTCACCCCTCAGAGCTGCTGAGCCTCCTTCAGCACTGGCCACCCTCATTTCTCACCAGCTGGCTTCAAATTCGCTAATTTCAACAGTTTGGCAGGGTGACTCATGGAACTCAGGAGAGCACTATACTTAGGATTAAGGTTTTGTTACAAAGGATGCGAATCAGGACCATCCAAAGTGAGGGACGCGAGGGTGAGATTTGAGAGTCCCAAAGTTCCTTGTCCTCAAGACACATCACTCTCCTGGCATATTGATGTGACTACACGAGTACTACAGACAGGGAATTGCATCCTGGGCTTCCGTGTCCAGAGGATTTTTCTGGTTTTATTATGTAGGAGTGATTGATACATTTGTTGGCCACCAGGTCAAACTCCATCTCCAGCCCTCGATCAGATCACCTTGATTCACAGTTCCCACCAACCCTCCCTCCCTGATGGAACTCCAGTGTCCCCCCAGGATTTCCAGGGGTCTTCTCTGTCTCTGGGCTCTTTCTTCTGTGGATGCTCTCTGAGCCACAACACACCCACCAAAATGCAGCCCACAGCTTCTGTCACGTGCAAACACATACAGCCCCTCAAGGCATTCACTGAACAGCAGCCCTCATTAGACATCTCCAGGTCATGGGGAAAAGGACAGAGAGTATTGAATGAAGTCTTTTTTTATTTGGATTTATTCTATGCAGAATTTACTCCCGGGCCATAAGTTTTTGTTTTTTCAGTTTCTTCTGGGATATATTTCTCTTCTGTGCAACCTCCTCTTCTGGTTAAGGAACGATCTGCTCTTTTTCAGTAAGAATCATCTCGATGTGGCAGGGAGAGCTCATGTACGGTTAATCCGGCCATGAGCCCTATAAGTTCTATGTCGCATCTTGGGGGCTTTGTTCACCTGGATGTGCTCAATGACCAGAGAATCTACATCAAAACCCTTAAGTTCAGCATTACTCTCTGCATTTTTAAGCATGTGCAGTAAAAATTCAGCACTCTTCTTGGGCCACCGACCCTGTGTCCAGCCCCCCTGTTTGGCCTGCGCACACCTACCAACTCCACCATTGTAGCGATGGAATGACACACACTGCTTCTGCAAAATGACATCTTTCAGATACTTGGTGGCTTTTTGGATATGCATACCCTTGACGGCCTGGAGAGCTTCACGTGTGTTCTTAAAGTGAACATGAAGATCTCAACCTCTCGATTTGCATGATTTTGTAGGATTTCCTGGGTCCAGCAAGTAGCGAACCATTTTCAGAGATCATCTCAGGCCGCTTGGGGGAAGAGGAAGGTGGCTCCTGGGAGAATTCATCTTGAATGAAGTCTTGAGCAACAAACTGCTGAGGGCCACACATGACGTATCAGTGTCCTCAGCAGGCCCTTTACTCATCATCCCTCTGTATAGCTTTCTCACAATTTTCACTCCACGCAGTGCTGGGCTCTTTTCTCTCTGATTCCTTCCCACCCCTGGCTCTCCACCTCCTTCCTTAACCTGTCTCCAGGTCTCCCCACCATTATGAGCAAAAAGAAGTAGACTCTTGGGGAGGCTGGGTGGCTCAGTTGGTTAAGCATCTGACTTGGTTTCAGCTCAGGTCATGATCTCAGGGTCATGGGATCGAGCCCCGCATTGGGTTCTGCACTCAGCACAGTCTGCTGGAGATTATCTGCCTTTCCCTCTTTCTTTCCCTTTCCCTCTGATGCTCTCCCTGCCCATGTCCTCTTTCTAAAATTAATAAAAATCTAAGAAAGAAAGAAAGAAAGAAAGAAAGAAAGAAAGAAAGAAAGAAAGAAAGAAAGAAAGAAAGAGGAAGGAAAGAGAGAGAAATACAGACTGTTCCCAGGACAGGGTCCAAACTTCCCAAAACAGGGTCCAAACTCCTGGGCCCAGACCAGTCAGGTTATCAGCAGACATAACACCTTGAATTTTCCCTCCCAATAGAGAAATTGTGGTTACAAATAACAACAATAAGGGGAGATGTAACATCAGAATAAAAATAAATAACCCCAGCCATGCTTGGCTCAAATCAAGACTTTGCCCCTTGGTATTCAAATCCCTGGACAATCTAGCATCCCTTTACTACTTTCCATTGTCATTTACATTTCTCTCCCAAAAACACCCCAAGAACCGATAAGGCTGGTCACCTCAGGACCCCTAAAGATGTGTGCATTCCTCCTTTTAAATGTCTCCACTCTGCAAAGTTCTGTATTTAACCATGATGGTGGTTATTTTACATTTTAAAATTTAGAGAAATACATTATATTCATTTTTCATATATTGCTTTATACTATTATTCCTAACTGTTTTATCAGTCTTATTTCCAAAACAAGAGTAGAAGCACTTTGAACCCAGCTGGGCACATCTCTTTATGCACATCTTCAGCTTAGCTCTCAGCCCAGTTCACACAGTGGCTGGGCAATAAAATCTCATGAAAGTCCTTGCATAAGATTAGGTATTAGTCCAGTCATTTCCTGAAAGACTGCTAGAAGGAGATATGGTCAGGGGACAACTTGAGTCTTATGCCAGAGCCTCTGTCTTCTCACCATGTCAGGTCACCCTGTGATAATCATTCACCTGTGCCCTGGATGCCTACAGGCCAGGTGTACTGCCAGACAGGGGTAACCTTCTTACGAGTGCGCAATGGTAGATGCCTCTGGCTGCTGCAGCCAGCGTGCTCACTTCTAAAGATCTGATCAATTGCATCCTTCCATGAGGTGCTCATCTTCAATTAAAGTCCTTGTGTCTGGACCAGTGGCAGTGAGGGCACCATGTTGAGAACTTGACAGTCAAAGAGGCCACCCACTTCCACACCGACCAGTCCAACCTCAGCAAATAAACAACGTGACACGGATAACATCAGCCACACCAGACTACAACAATTTCCCTGTTCATAAATTCACTAGACAAATGTTTCCTACTTACATCATTCCTATTGATGGCCTCATTAACACTCCCCCACACACACAGAATTTGCCCAAAATTCACCAGTAACCAAATTTAAACAACCCCTGAAAACACGTGCTTGACAGACCAAGAGTATGGGGCTAATCATATTGGTCACATCTACATCGTTTCTCATAATTGTTCTCATTCTTGTTTCATTATTCTTTTCACTTAATTAATAAAAAATTTTTGCCATTACATTATATACTTGCAGCAACATGTTAATACCTATTTTCAAAACTGTTCCTAATTTTGTTTTTTTCTCCTCTTATTTGTTTCCTTCCCCCTTTTACCACCCATTTATTTGCTTTTCCTTACTCCTGGAAAGTCGTTTTATAGTCTCCCATAATGTGTTTTGCCTTGAGCTCTTCAGGAAAATATGCTGCATGAAATTATTTCTTTGATGCTAATGATATAAATTATTATCTAAACCACCTACTATGTGTCATGATTCATTTGAATGTTTCCTAAGTGAATTTAAATATGGAAGTGTTTAAAATCACGAGCCATAAAAAAATAAAAAAATAAAAAAATAAAATCACGAGCCATGTTCATACTAGATCTCTAAGAGGGAACTCAAACTCGGAGGCGTAAGTACTAGACATTAATTCAGATATGGGTTTTTAAGCCTTACCTTTATCTTTTGAATTCTCACGTGCAAAACCTGAAAGTCCTAAGTATTTTCTGACCAGATTCTTTGAGAAAACAGCATAGTGTTTGAGTATTTTCTGCTAAAAAGTCTTTAAAATTAATGCTGTTGGGGCATCTGGGTGGCTCAGTAGGTTAAGCATCTGCCTTCAGCTTATGTCATGATCCCGGGGTCCTGGCATCCAGCTCCCTGCTCATGAGAGGAGTCTAGTTCTCCCTCTGCTTCTGCCTTTCCCCACTGCTGTGCATGTTCTCTCTCTCTCTCTCTCTCTCTCTCTCTAATAAATAGATAAATAAATATTTTTTAAAAGTTAATGCTGTTACGAAATGCCATATCAGCTGTGAAAGGAGAATTATTCTTCTCATTCATTGAGATGTATAAAAACTATACAGATCTATTGATGCAAAGTCAATTTTCCTTTTTTTTTTTTTTTTTTTTTTTTTTAACAATTTATCTTGAAGTAGTATTCAGTGTTTTTCCAGTAGGTGGAGTGTTAGGTTAGGGGAAGCAGATCAACATTTGAAAGCTATTTTTTTTTCCTTTTTACAACGTTGAGGAATTTTTCAATATAAAACATAAATCACCTAACGGATTCACTAATTATTTTAATTGCATCAATACCACAAAATTCCGGCTGTGCTGGACCTTACAAGGCAGGTCCACTGTACTAATTACATTACCATAGTAACAGTGGCATAAGGACAACAGCAGAAAGGACTTATAATGCCCTTCATTTTAAAATTGCTCATCAAGCCATCAGTGAAACCTCCTGACGTCTCTGAGAAATAACTCACACATGCATACAGCAAGGAAAGATCTGTCTTAAATCCTCTCTTACTTAAGCCTTACGTGTTTCTGGAAAAGAACCTTCCTTGTGAGTTTATTAATACTGGTTCAAGGCTGTTGCCACTTCCAGTCTTGAACTTGGGCAAAATCACTAACTCTCCTCGGGACCCTCCACACCAAGATGAGGGTGGGAGGTGGCAGAGGTAAATTAGCTGTCTCGGGGTGCCTTGCTGCTTAAAAAAGATCCTTGACCTGGCCTTTATATAAGCATTTCCTTCAGGCTGAATGTTAGAAGCCAGATTTGCTGAGAACCCGACAGCCTTGGTTGTGACGTGTGTGTCTAGGAATTGAATGTGAGCAAACCCTGCCCCAGCTTTATAGGGCAGGTGGCCCTCTTCCCAGCCCTCTGCCCTCACCAGGATCAGCTCCATGAATAATGGGCTGAAGGATGCCTCACAGTGATGCCTGGGAGCCCAGTTTTAGCAGAAGGTTCTGCTCGAAGCCCCTGTGTTTCTGGAAAGACACTACTTTTTAGGCCCAGAGTAGTGAGATGATTTCAAAGGAATCTTAATTTTCTGGTCCAACCCCCTTGTTTCATGAATGAGGCAACTGAAGTCTAAGGAGTCTTTGTACTGTGTTGAGTGTCAAGCAGCGGTTGAGTGGAGCCAGGACCCGACTCCCAGCCCTGGTCTCACTCCTGCAGACCACCCCTCCTCTCTCACCCTGGAACGCTGGAGGAGTCCCCTAGAGACCCTCACAGGAGAGCAAGACTCCCACCTTCCCAACCTCCAAAGAAGAGAAACAAGACCACAGCAAACCAGGTGTTGGAGGCAGTGGAGAAGTAACGAGAGAAAATGAGTATTCTCCTCTTTGTGTTCCCACGGCCAAGCGCTCATGTCTGGAGAGAGCCTCTAGCTCCCATTTGCAGGGTGTTTTCCATTCTAGAAAGGCTTGGGGCCAGTGGATTCAACTGGGTCTTTCCTAGCTGTGGAGGCAAAGTCCTCCTGGAGCAGAAGGATCCCAGAGCCAAGGAGATGGTGGTTGAGCCTAGCTCATCAGGGCCCTGTGCTAAGGCGGCGAGCTAGTGAAAAGTGAGTGGTCAGGTACTAATTCCCAGAATAAGAAATCATTCATTGTATTTGTTGAAAGGACAGCAGAAGAGCTTGCTGAGTGAGGACACGGCTCATACAAAGCCCTGAATGGAGCGTGGGTAAGATGACATGGTAGGCCCAAAGGATCGACAGAGGGCGAGTAGGGTCAGAACAGAGAGGCAACTGGGAGGAGAGAACGCTCTGCTCTTCGCTCTGCTTGCTCTAGGAACATGCCACCTTCTCCCCCAATCCTGTCCAGAAGAGGCAAAGGCTCCCTGGCTTATGTAAATGCAGGCAACCGAGTTACTCGGTTAACTCCCTGTTCATGGGGGTCATGTCGCACACCCAGGCACCTCCATTGCAGATGGTCATCACTAACCCAGCCCTAAAAGCTTGCCTGTTCCTCATGTTCTGTTACAGAGGAGAGTGTTTCTTTTCTTTAAGTATCTCTGTAAATGGGGCTTGTGTGCCATTTAGGGTAAAATCAAACTAAGGTAGAAGGCAGTGTGGCCTCTGACTGGATCAGCATCCCAGAGGGCCACCTGCCATCTGCATCCCTGGTTGCTCTTGGAATTGGAGGGATGGTCACACAGGCTGACAGCATGGGCAGGGGAGATGGTGGCACACTGGCCCCCACAGTGACACGCTTGTGGTTCTCAACCATGTGGTCCCTGGAACGGGCTACACTGAGCAATGGCCCAATGTCCAGTCCCAGAGGCTCTGGGAGCAGCGGGGAGTGGCCCAAAGTGTAAAGATTCAGAGTCACAGATGAGTCCTCAGCCCGTCTGTTTCCACACAGTCTTCAAGGATGTGGCCAGGCCTACTCACCCAAACCTGATGGCCAGGAAGTTCTGTGGGGGCTCCTGTCCCTGGGTCATCCATAGCACTTTCCTCAAAGAACCGAGTTCTCATGGAAGTATGAGCTGGGTTCCCGTGCCTTGAACACAGACACACACACACACACACACACCCAGACCTGTCAGTGTGCTCAGCCAGTGATGACTCATTTAATAAATGTTGAGCACCTAAGATGACTCAGGCCCACTTCCTATGGATCATAAAAGGGCCAAGAGGTTTACCAGATAATGCTGCAGGAGAGCAACAGCCACACGTCCAAAGGTGGGGTACATTCCTCCGCCTGGCAGCCCGCAGCCCCAGGGCTCTCAGGCCTGAGCCACAGCAGGCAGGTGCTAGCTCCCTGGGAGGGAGGGTGGGTGGGCCTTGGCCCTTGGCCCCACGGGGCCACCATCGAACCAGAGGACAGGCTGCAGCCCTGTAGCTGGTGGCAGACCCACAAAAACTCTACTTTTTTTTGTCTCCCGCTGTCATCCACGTTTATTCAGTGTCCCCTCTGTTAATGAGCACAAAGTGACTTGGGGTCAGGAGGAGGCAGCAAACATTCAAGCCTATGAAGCCTTGGTGCTGGGCTTGAGTCCTGCTCTTTCCCCTCCTTTGTGGTGATCAGGACCCTTCCGGGGGCCCCAGCAGAAGGAGGTTAAGATGGACAGGAAGGGTTATGAAGCGGTCCCTGCTCTTGGAACACTTTCCCACAGGAGTTTCAGGTGGGGAGGCGGAGAGGGATCAGGGATGAGATGAGCTGATCCTTGTCCCCATCCCGATGCCTGTTTGGAGGGGCCCTTCCTCATGGCCAGTCTTCAGTTCCAACTTGGAATAAAAACAGCCATCAGGATGGTAGCCCCTGGGACGACTGGGTGGTTCAGTGGTTGAGCATCTGCCTTCGGCTCATGACCCCGGGTCCCGGGATTGAGTCCCACATCGGGCTCCCCACAGGGAGCCTGCTTCTCCCAATGCCTGTGTCTCTGCCTCTCTCTCTGTGCATGAATAAATAAATCTCATGAATAAATAAATAAAATCTAAAAAAAAAAAAACAGTGTGTCCAAGCTAATTCCACGTATTACCTCAAACTAAGGATGAAGAGGCCAGACATCCCAGGACGTGCCCTCAGGGCAGCATTTTGTGCCTTCACCTGGGATGGGGCCAGCGGAGGGACCAAACCCACACTGTGGTCTTTCTTCTCTGATCCTTCCCTGCTTGCTCCGTCTCACCTTCCCAAACATCAGCAAAACTGATGAAATCCTTCAAGCTCTGCCAAGACCAACTGTGACTTTAAAATGGAAATGAACCACAATTGTAAAATAATGCCTGAACCAACATTAAAGCTCTCAACTCAGCGTGTAGGACACGGAGCCCCAGAGCCCCAGCCCCAGTCAGTATCCTGATAGATGTTGAACCAATTAGTTGTCCCTTAAGGTCGTCCTGGGGCACACGGAGTCGCAGTCTTTAATTTGAATGGGCCTCCATTACACAACCTTTTATTGCCTCTTAACTGCCGGTGAAATGACCACCAGCTACATGTGCAGCAAAATGGCTCACTTGGACCCCAAAGAAATTACCTTGAAATCATGACACTTCACTGTGGCAAATGCACCAGGGCTCATTTGAAAAGAGGAGGCGCCCTGGCAAGGCGAGTGAAATGATAGGACTGGGGGGGGCCGGGGCCAGGGAACAAGTGTCCTTAGGCTTTTGCAGGTTGCTCTTTTCTTGCCTTACCTGATTGACTGCATTTTCTCCTTCAAACGCAGCTATTTAAAATGCAAATAAATAAATAAATAAATAAATAAATAAATAAATAAAATGCTGCCCAACGTCTGACTTCCCTAGTCGAGAGGGCTGGGCCAGCTCTGGAGGCCGGTGGGCTTGCAGCTTACCAGTCCATCTCCGTAGCCGGATGAGGCCGGGTGAGAATGTCACTTCCATCACTCACTCTCTTTCTGACTTTGGACACTTTTTGTATCACTGGAGAAGGGAACGCCTATCCGATACCCAGTAAATAAGATGTGAAAAGCCTAGCAAGCCTTGCATGCAGTAGCTGCTCAATACCTGCTTTCTCCTTTCCTACAAGAGCTGTCTGGGTCCAATCAGGAGATAGAAACCACATAGTAGGTTAAACATGATCTAGGAATTAACTACAATAAAGGCAAACTCTATGATAGGGGGAAACTCCAGTAGAATTTCGTAGAGGCACCCCCTAGCTGAGGGAGGATACCCCCCGAAGGACAAACGTGGAGGGCTTCGTATGTTGTTGGAGAGGTGTGGTGGTTCCGCCCTCCAGATAGCAGAGGCTTGGCCAGCCTGGAGCCGGGCTGGTTGCTGGCCGAGCAAGAGGCCACCTCCGGAGTGCAGGTGGGGAGCAGGTGCATGGTCGCTGGAGGTGTGCATGTGGGTGTGCAGGGGGGACAGAAGGCCACGGGGGAAGTGCACGGGCCTCTTATTTCACGTCTGGAGGGCTTGTCACCAGCCTGCACGGTCATGGAGGGATCACACTCCGGGCCTGTGTCTCGGATAGACCTCCCTTCCCTCATGAATTGAGACTCAGGAGTGTTCATGACACTTATTGATAAACCAAAACCAGGCAGGGTCACTGATATTCTAAATGATAGAATCAAGATTCAAAACCCTTTGCTCCAGAACAAAAGAAAACAGACCTAATGTCAAGTTCAGCTTTTAGTTCGGGTTCTCAACCACGTGTATATAGGACTGGGAACAGCGGAAAGTAACCCATGGAGACAAAGTAGGAATTCTATTTTACTGTGAGCTCAGTGCGAATAATATCAAATGGATGCCAAAAAACCAAGTCTGTCCGGTCAGGATCCATAAAAACAGTTCAAGGAAAGGAAGGTAATCCCACTGGGTGGGTCAGGCCACACCTGAGGACCGATTCCACTCTGCGTGCACTGCTCTACACCAACATATGTCAACACATTTTTACTGAGGACCTACTATGGGCTTGGCACTGTGCTGGCTCAGAAGACACACGCACAAAAAAATCTAAAAGTCTGAGCATTAGAATTTGTTTTTTCTTTTTTTAAAGATTTTATTTATTTATTCATGAGACACAGAGAGAGAGAGAGGCAGAGGGAGAAGCAGGCTCCATGCAGGGAGCCCGACGTGGGACTCGATCCCGGGTCTCCAGGATCACACCCTGGGCTGCAGGCGGTGCTAAACCGCCGAGCCACCCGGGCTGCCCTAAGCATTGGAATTTGAAGTTTGATAGTTTGTAAGATTACGTACAATATATTCATAAAATGGAAAACACAGTCATTCATGACAAATGATGATTTAGCGGTACGTTTATTGAATGACAGATTTAATAACACCCCTTTAAGGAATGAAAAGTAAATGGAAAATAATATATAGTTGGGTTCCATTCAATTGTCGTAAAAAAATCAAAGGAATATACATTATACTTTAAGAAACTGACTTGATAAAAAAATAATTATCACTGGGGGGGAGTTTTTCCCCGCAAATCTGTACTATTATTTTCTCTATAATGAACATCTGTTTGTGTTCACTTTTAAGCTCTTTAGCAAGACAGATGTAGGTGTAAGAAGTATTTAGGGGAAGATCAGCGCTGTGAAGCAGGCACGGTAACCTGTGATGAAGGCCTTCCACGGTTATCTTCTTTGACCCCAAAAAACTTTTGGACCAAAGAAACGGAGGGACAGCAGCACTGACCCATATAAGCCACCAGATGGCGCGGAAGCAGCTAGCTAACACCATCCAGAGGAGCAACTTTTCTGTGATATTTAAAACATTATATGGCCTCATTCATTTGGGGAATATAAAAAATAGTGAAAGGGAATAAAGGGGAAAGGAGAGAAAATGAGTGGGAAATATCAGAAAGGGAGACAGAACATGAGCGACCCCTAACTCTGGGAAACGAACTAGGGGTGGTGGAAGGGGAGGAGGGCGGGAGGTGGGGTTGACTGGGTGATGGGCACTGAGGGGGGGCAGTTGATGGGATGAGCACTGGGTGTTATGCTATATGCTGGCAAATTGAACTCCAATTTAAAAAAATATGCAAAAAAAAGTTAAAAGAAAATAAATAAATAATAAATAAATAAAATATCTAAGCTCTCTGGCCCCAAGAGGTGTTTTGTTGGTGATGCACTTAAAACCATAGAAAACTTTTGAGAATGCTAGTCGAGCAGGCCAATGTTTGCTCTCACGGCGCTCTTCGGATCTCTGTGACAGTGCTGAGCCAGCACCCACCCACCAGAATTTAACAGAACTCCCCAAATCCCCGAGATGCGAGGAGTCCTGGACTCTGAACCGTGGCTTTCAATAATCTGTGGGTTTCTAGTAAGTGGTTTCAGGAGTCAGGTGTAGGTGGTCATCAATGATTAATGATCCTCCCCAGCTCCCCGCGTGGCCAGTGAGACTGGCCCACTTCCCAGCCCTGTTCCCAGCTCCCCTCTCCTGCCCACTGCAGCCCCGCTTCCCTGCAGCTTTGCCCACCTTGGCGGTTACTAGCAAGGACCCAGGAGTGGGACCTGAGTCTGGAGTGTGTGCTGCTGCCTCCAGCAGGCAATCCCCACCCAAACGCCTGTGCTGGGCAGTGACACAGTGTTTCTGCTCACCTGAGCAGGTAAGAGGCTCGCCTCAGAAAAGCAAAAGGCTACAAAAGCATTTTTCACAGGCGGATACGCAGAGACACAGAAAACTCTAGGAGCTCCCCGTGGTGGGAGAAACACCGCTAGGACTGTATCAGTTATAAAAAGACAGCGAAGGCAAGAAAAGCCATGTCGGGACACAGAGGACAAGAGAGGCGCTGGTTCTGGGACACCAGCCTTTGCACTTTGTTCATGAGAAATGTAATCAGAAAGGCGCTTTGCTCCGACAGCCCGTATCTGTAAGGTGTTTCCACCTGCTTCGTTTCTCCCTCCCTCTACTGCCAACTCACCTCCACTCGGAAAGACCAAGCCCAGCTGGAGCACGGGTGTCTTTGTCCCCTCCAGGCTCTGTTGTCCCTGCCCTGTGGGGGCATCCTCCTCATTTGATAAGTTAAAACAAAAAAGATATATTTATGCAACTTGAAGTTCAGCATCTGGATATGTATTTTCATAGATCTATTCATATTTGAGTATACGTACTGAAGATCGTTGTTGTTGTGCAAGCTGATGGTGTGGGACAGTGACTAAAACAAGACACTAAGCGGACCTTAAAGAAAACCCATTGTGACAGATGCAGCAATTCTCTATCTCAGGGGTCAGTACTGGAGATTGGATGAGGCAGATTTTACTTTATTAAAATGAGCAAGGGGGCAGCCCGGGGGGCTCAGCGGTTTAGCGCCGCCTGCAGCCCAGGGTGTGACCCCGGGGTCCCAGGATCGAGTCTCACGTCGAGCTCCCAGCGTGGAGCCTGCTTCTCCCTCTGCCCAGGTCTCTGCTTCTCTCTCTCTCTCTCTCTCTCTCAATGAATGAATAAATAAAATCTTTAAAAAACAAACCAAAAAAAAAATGAGCAAGGATCCTAATCCAGCAGAAAATGGGTATAAATTACCCACAGAAAATGTGCATAAGCTGAAGAACAATTCATAAAGGGTCTTCACTTCCAAGCTCAAACTGACTTCAGGTAACCCCAGAGAAAGAATAGATGGGCGTCCCGCTTTCCCAGGCTGGCGTTCCGTTGTCAGCACTGAGGAAGTAAGATGTGGGGACACACCGGGGCTCACGGAGTGACTGACCCTGCCGGCGAGATCCGATCCCAAGTGCAGGTTAGCAACCCTCTCCTAAAGTCTCTCCTGTTTCTCTCCCTGCAGCTCGATCATTATCCTTCGGTGAGTTACCATCTGCCAAGTTCCTCGGACACACTCTTCAATTCTCCCAAGTCGCTCTTTCTAGGAAAAGTTATAGGTAAGAATTCCGTGCTTCGGGCCTAATCGTATGATGGTAAGAGCATGTTTGGTACAGGACTTAATGCGAGGTGACGTGAACTTGGATTTTTAAGTTACCAGGTGGACTTCTGCCGTTGGGCTCAGTCACCGGTATCTTGTGGGTACAAGAGAAGGTGGGTTGCTCTCCTCCGGGATGCAGAAGAGAACTGTCATCAGAGCATCTTTGGGGTAAATTGCTCAGGGGATAGGTTCTGAAGCCACTAGTTGGCTTTGAAACGCTGTGATGGGTGGTTGTGGCTTCTGCACGAGTGAAGGCGCCGGGACCAGCATCATCCGGGGCGTGATATAAACTAAGACAGAAGTAAAGCCAAGTGTCTGCCCCCCAGTTCTTTATGTAAAATCTGCTCGTTTGTTCATTAAGGCCCCCCACCTACCGACAGTATTTAACTTCGTCTACGCACATCATCGTGGTTCTGTCTTGCTCTCACTCTGAGAAAGCCGGCTGATATTATTTGCAAATTAGAAGGCCGACAAGAATTGGAAAATTGTGGCAGAAAGCCCACCACCCCCCTGTGTGTGATTGTGAATCTGAGAGTCACTCTTGCCCTTTGCTTACTGTGGGTCAGCACTGTCGAGATTAAAATCCCCAGGTGATTGGTTGCATCTTTTTAAGTGGTTAATGTAGAGCCAATGAAAGAACGGTGTTTTGGGTTTTTTGGCTTGTTTGTTTACTATGAGAATTTATACTGTGAGCCAAGGATGGAAACAGGAAGATGGTGGGTGGCGTGCGGGCCAAGGAGGAGGTGAGTCTGGGTCCGGCAGGTAGTGGTCACCAGGATGTCATTGATTGTAAAAAGCACTCGGGGCGGGGGGCAGATAATTAGGAGAATAGGAAACCTAACCTATAATAAAAATAACAATAATGTACGCTAATATAGAACTTACTGCAAGCCCAGCTCCGTCCTACCTTAGATGCACCAGCTTATTAAATTAACCTTCATGGCAATTCTATGAGATCATCAAGATTAGGCAAGAGCGTACAAGACTAGCTCCATTTCACAGGTGAGGAAACTGAGGCACAGAGAGTAATTGGTGGAGCCAAAACGTGAACCCCAGCAGGCATCCCTTGGTCTGTGCTCCTGACTACCGGGCCGTCATCTCTGCCCTTCATTACCGAGAAGTGAAAATAGGCAGATGTTGGCGGCAGAGGTTGAGAGGTTGAGCAGTTGAGGGATACGTATTCCTGAACTTAGAACCAGAACACGCCAGGCAAGGCAGCAGACAAGCAGAGCGACACATGAGGCCCCAGGGGGAAGAGGCCACAATGGGGCATCTGGGTGGCTCAGCAGTTGAGTATCTGCCTTTGGCTCAGGTCGTGATCCCAGGATCCCGGGATCGAGTCCCGCATCGGGCTCCCCACAGGGAGTCTGCTTCTCCCTCTGCCTGTGTCTCTGCCTCTCTCTGTGTGTCTCTCATGAATAAATAAGTAAAATCTTAAAAAAAAAAAAAAAAAAAAAAAGGAAGGGAGGAAGGGAGGAAGGAAGGAAGGAAGGAAGGAAGGAAGGAAGGAAGGAAGGAAGGAAGGGAAAAGGCCACATCCTCAGGAAAAGACTAGAAGGGTGGCACCAGCTCAGTGGACAGGTGGCAAAGGAAGGAGGGTGGAAACCCATGCCCACCCACTCTGCTTTAGGCATTGTGCTAATCATTTCCCACGTGAAACTGTGACAACTAAATGTCGCAACCATCCAATGAGGCAAGACCCATGATTATTATCCTCATCTTGCCGAGGAAACAAGCTGAGAGAGCCAGTCCCCACAGTGACTTACCTGGTACGGGGTGAAGTGGGGTTCTGACAGCAGGTCTGCCTTGACAAGAGTGCACCACCTAACGCAGATCAAATGAACTTGCCCAGAAGGGGTGCAGCTGGAAGTCAAGGGACCCCAGTAATCAGCAGCGAGAAGTGGCTGTGAGGCGGAGGAGAGCTTGGCATTCAGAAGGCATCTTACGTCCTGAGACATTGGTGAGCGCCCACGTCTCGCCACACGCATTCCTACAACTCAGTCACGAATAATTGGAAATCCTAAGTGCTCCTTTTGGGGCCATAACTGTCCCACCAAAACAGACTCTACACTGCGATAGCATGATATTCTGGAAGACACGCTACTGTGGTATTCCTAGCGTCACATGCCCCGTGAACACACCCCAAGCAGTGGACTTGACTGCTCTACGAGAGTCATGGAGACACGTTTTGACAGAAATGCTGAGGGATTGCTAAGTGCCCTCACTGTAACTAACAACGCTCTCTGGTTCCTCAGTATTTCGGGAATCGTGATTCAATTCACACCAGAGCAGAATTATAATATACAGTGTAGCCTGGACCGTCAAGGCCATGAGCAAATACCACCATAAAGGCAGCATCCTCTATAGCTAAGAATTTACCAGGCGAGAAATGAACTAGGGGTAGTGGAAGGGGAAGTGGCAGGGGGTGGGGGTGACTGGGTGATGGGCAATGAGGGGGCCACTTGGCGGGATGGGCTCTGAGTGTTACGCTATATGTTGGCAAATTGAACTCCAATAAAAATTTTTTTTAATTTAAG
This sequence comes from Canis lupus dingo, assembly GCF_003254725.2. Classification (NCBI taxonomy): domain Eukaryota; kingdom Metazoa; phylum Chordata; class Mammalia; order Carnivora; family Canidae; genus Canis; species Canis lupus. The sequence goes on along the minus strand of NC_064258.1, from coordinate 2,250,687 downwards.
AAAAAAGAATTTACCAGGCGATAAATCTGTGCCAAGTGAAACGTGTAACAGGACCTCAGGTGTTGGGAAAACCCACAGAGTTTTCCATACACCAAAGGAAAGGAAAATTTTGCTGTGCCCATACACGACCTGCGTGTATGGTGGTGAGTTGTGTAAAGAACCTATACATGCCTGTAAAGAAGCCGCTGATCCGAGGTGGAGATGGCCTGGTGGTGTCCACCAGAGAGGAAGGCGGGGTGCTGTCACCGGTCCCAGGGCACTGACGTCCCCAGAGACCACCCTCGTCTGCACCAGCCCGGGTTTCCACGCAGACCCAGGTGGTGACTCCTAACAAGGAGCGAGGGCCCGAGAACATTTGCTGAATTAAGAAGAAGGAGCAGCAGGAGAGAGCAACAAAAGGCCATGGGACAAGTGAGACGGTGGAGTGACGACGCCGATAGGGTCAATAAAATTGGCGGGGAGGTGCGACCTGCTCTTCTCATGCACCTTGCAACCAGGTGCATCGGAAAGCAGGTGCCTGGTGACCGTGGGCACGAAGAGGGCAGGCCCTGGAGGCAGGTGAGCGCACGTCTTAGCTCAGGCTGCCCTAACCCAGTGCCACAGACCGGGAGGCTTCAGCCACAGACTTTTCTCTGTGGTTCCGCAGGCCACGGAGTCCAGGCGCCGGCAGGTCAGGCGTCTGGTCAGGCCCCGCTGCCTGCTTTCTGGGCGCCGTCTTCTCCGTGTGTTCTCACGCGGCAGAGGGAGAGGAAGCAAGCTCTCTCCTGTCTCTTCTTGCAAGGGCGAGAATGATCGGTGTCATTCATTCATGGGGGCTCCCCACTCGCCACCCGGTCACCTCGCAAGGCCCCCGCCGCCTAATGTCATCACATGGGGGGTGGGTTTCAACATAGGATTTGAGGGGGATGCAGCAGCTGGGTTGATTTGAATCTTGGGCTTGCCTCTCATTAGCCTTGAACCTTGGGCACATTCCTTGAACCACCCCCCGACCCTCACCCCCACGGCCTGGATTCCAGCAGGAGTTTTTTGTTGTTTTTTGGTTGTTTTGGGGTTTTTTTGTTGTTGTTGTTGTTGTTTTTAACTAATCAATTCGTACCTGCCAGATCAGTGCCTAGCATATAGAAAGTCCTCAAAAAACATTTGTGGAGTCAATGAACTACTCATTTAGTATTAAGCTAATAACATCTGAGGAAGTACCCAGTACAATACCTGGTACATAAATAAAGAGAAAAAATGACCTTTTTCTCGATGCTGGCTTTGTGCCAGTCATTATGCCATGTGCTGGAAGGGGTCCTCCCTGCAGTCCACCCATGGCCGCCCCACACCACTGTTACCCTCATTGTACAGAGGAGGAAGGGACCATGGTTTAGAAAGTCACATTATTTTCTTGAAGCAGGATTTCCCAGCAGCTGCACTCTTGCCATTTTTGGTCCGAGAATTCCTTGTTGCGCGACTGTCCCATCCATCGTGGGACATTTAGCAGCATCCCCAGCCTCTACCAGGTAGGAGCCCCCAGCTGCAACAGCCACACCTGTCTCCAGACATCACCAGAAGTCCCCGGGAGGATAAAGTCCTCACCAGCTGAGAACCACTGGCTTCCAGTCCGCCAGCTGGTCTTTGGTAGAGCTGGGATTTGAACTGAGAGGTGTGTGAGAGCGACGTGTTGCTTCCTGAGAACACCTGCATCTTTCAGAACGATGAAGAGGCAGGGAGGGGAGCTGACACCCTGAAGATAAATTCCGTCAATACGATCAAAGGAATCACAGTGAGGACCTTGCAGACTGGTGGGCCCCTGGGGATGCTAATCGTTGGCCACTTCCTAAAGCCAATATTCCTTAAATATTTGACCATTTAGTAGGGGCAGGATTGGTGAGAAGCATTTTTGAAGTATCCTTTTGAAAAAGACATATACTTCGGTGAGAAATTACCAATATGCATTCACCAGCTACTTAAATATATATCTATAAAGACAGATTGAACTTCAAAGAGACACTTGGTGTACTCTAGTGAGGGCTGACACTCCATAGAGACCGATGCCCTCAAGTTGTTGCTTGGTTGGGTCAGCTGCTAATCAGAAACTGATCCCATAAAAGAAGGGAAAGGAGGTGGATCTAAATAAATAACAGGACTTCACATGGAGCTCTTTGATGAGCGATGCTTGAAAAGGGACATAGAAAGAGGATGAAAGAAAGATTACCTAACCAAGGACAAGTGTGAACTTCCCAAAGGGAATGGAAGAAACATAATTATTTAGAAATAAAAAAGAGAGCACTGTCAGCCAACATCAAAAGTTTAGAAGGGACTGCTACATTTGAGTCCTTCTAGAAGGAAGTCAGAATCGCTAACAGCAAAGTTTCACAAAGTAGAAATCTTATCACCCCTCATTATGTCCATTTTGTATCATTTACTAAATGAGTGATGTCACGTATTTTACGTATCTGATTTTCAGCAACAGATTTAATAGTATCTCAAAAACCCTTTATAGCAAGGGAGAGAGGGGTGCCTGGTGGCTCAGTCAGTTAAGCATCTGCCATCAGCTCAGGTCATGATCCCATGGTCCTGGGTTGGAGTCCCACATTGGGCTCCCTGCTTGGTGGGGAGCCTGCTTCTCCCTCTCCCTCTGCTGCTCCCCACCACCACCTGTGCTCTCTCTCCCTGGCTCTCTCTCTCTCAAGTAAATAAATAAAATCCATAAATCAATCAATCAACCAATCAATGGAGAGAAAGATAAGTAGAAGCCTGAAGCAGGATCTTCTGTTTATTAGTTTAACATTTCTATCAAGGCCTTGTATAAAGATACAAAGAGAATGTTTATTGACTTTGCAAATGGCACATGGCCAATAAGAGGATGACTTAACAAGCTGGGTAATACAAAAAAACTTCAAAAGCATCTTTTTTTTTTTTTGCCTTAGAAGATCACTTTGTGTTTTTTTTAATAAATTTATTTTTTATTGGTGTTCAATTTGCCAACATATAGAATAACCCCCAGTGCTCATCCCGTCAAGTGCCCCCCTCAGTGCCCGTCACCCCCACCCCCCGCCCACCTCCCCTTCCCCCCCCCCCCACCCAGTTCGTTTCCCAGAGTTAGGAGTCTCTCATGTTCTGTCTCCCTTTCTGATATTTCCCACTCATTTTTTTTCTCCTTTCCCCTTTATTCCATTTCACTATTTTTTATAGTCCCCAAATGAATGAGACCATATAATGTTTGTCCTTCTCCAATTGACTTACTTCACTCAGCATCATACCCTCCAGTTCCATCCACATCGAAGCAAATGGTGGGTATTTGTCGTTTCTAATGGCTGAGGGATATCCACTTTATTTGTACAAACCAGGAGATCACGGGGAAATTACTTCCCAAGCCCTGATGCTCCCTCCCCACCCCAACAACAAAAAGCAGGCTCCTTTTATTAGGGCCAGAGGTGAATATTCAGGAGGGGATTTTATCATTATAATGAGGCTGAGGCGTTTTTTTCTGGTACTTTCTGATTAATCTGAGCAGAAGTCTTCCTCAAATGTTTCTTTTTCTGTTCCAGCAGTTGGTTAGTTTCTAAAAAGTAAGATTGGCAGTTGAGCAGAAACCTTTAGGAGTTTCCTGAGTTCAGGGGGTCAGGGCCTGTGACAAGGGGCCTGACAACATCAGTTTTTTGCCAGAAAACCTCTTCAAAAGCATCTTGATGGCCTAGAAAGATAGGATAAAATAATGACATGAAATATAATAAACTTAACTTTTGCATTAGACCAAAAAAAAGAAAAGAAAAGAAAGAAAAGAAGAAAAGAAAGATATAAGTAGAAGATGGAAGACCCCCTGGTATCAAGAAAAAGACTCAGGCTGGTTTTCTGGGGAGTTTGGTATGAGCCAATATTATGTGGTGATTGATGTTTAAATAAATACTGTACTGTACTGAGCTACATTAATAAGAGAATCATGGGCAAAGAGTACAGTCAGACCCCAGCGGATGTCATGGCCTACTCCTACTCCTATCTATTAAGATAGATATTAATCTTCTGAGGAAAAGGCCAGATGAACAAAAGGGCCCCCCCCCAAAGGAAGAATCAGAAGGCCTGGGGATACTAAGACATGATTACAAGGACATGAGAGAACCCATTTCCAGCCTTTGACAGCTGCTACCCCAACAGGTGAGACTTGTAGAGGTCAACTCACCGGGACCAGAGAAGACTAGCAAGAGTAAGACTTCAGTCCCTGCAAGAACTTCCTAACAATTACCATTATTTAACAAATGAGTGGCCACCGTTGGGAGGCAGTGGACTCTCCATCATTAAGAGTAGCCAACAAAGGCTCCCTGGAAATTCTTCTGTACTTTGAGTGTTGTGGACTGAGCGGGACCAGATTAGAGAAAGTCTAAAGACCCTTGAAACAGTAGGATTTATGATGGGAGTAATTTTCGTTTTTAAAAAAGAGGAGAAATGTAGTATGACAGTGGAGAAGTACCTCCTGTTCCATGTGAGAACCAAAAGGATAATTCGACGCGGGGCTCCTTGACATACACCATTCAGTGCTCTGGATGCAGTGTAGATGTGGATGAGAACGTCACTATGCGTTAGTGTAATAGACGGCCTCTGTTTGCAGGATGGCATATTCATTTTAATTTTAATTTTAGAAAGCTATTTCTGAGCCCTCTCTTATTAATTTCTTCAAATTAACTCTTTGTGCCAGTCCTGTAAATCACAGTAATATAAAACCATAATAAAATCTGTTTTATAATAATAAGGCAGCAGCTGTTCTGTGTAAATTTGAGAAGCTATGTCTGGAAAACGGATTCTGATGCAGGGCAACGATTGCGTTACTGACCATTGTTATTTGTCAGTGGCCGCAATGTTAGTGGTGACAAAATTAAAGGTGAACATCTATCCATTTGAATTCATTTTTTTTTAAGATTTTATTTATTTATTCATGAGAGACAGAGAGAGAGAGGCAGAGACACAGGCAGAGGGAGAAGCAGGCTCCATGCAGGGACTGCTTGATTACTCCAGGGCCTCCGGGATCATGCCCTGGGCCGAAGGCAGGCACTAACCTGCTGAGCCACCCAGGCATCCCTATCCATTTGAATTTAATATGGTTTGTAAGTATTGCTGGTCACAGATTCTAATATTTTCCAAACTGCCATTATTTAAAGTATGATAGAAGATAGACCTATTAGTAGCCACACTGTGGTTTGCATTATATTCTAAAATATGAATATTATGATCTTTTGAGAAAGCATCCTTATTCTAGGGCTTTCCAAAACTTTCTGGAACTTTGGCAAAGCCTTCACACACAGCAGGAAATGATATACCTCCATCTCCATTCGCTGGTGAGGTGGTATACTGTGGCAGGCATTACACTGCTCACTGAATATTTCCAGCCAAAAAACTATGAGTAGAAAAGACATATGCAGTGTCTGGGCTATAACATATAATTTCTGGTGCAACAGTCTCCAGAGTCCTTCTATCCTTTTGTCATGAGGATTGGTAAACCTGAAGATCATGGTGGTTCCATCACCTGGATCTGTCTGTGACCACAGTGAACAGAGAACCCCATTAAATCATAACAAACCTATAGTACAAGAAAGAGAGAGGGAGGAAGGAAGGCAGGAAAGAAAGAAGGAAGGAAGGAAGGAAGGAAGGAAGGAAGGAAGGAAGGAAGGAAGGAAGGAAGGAAGGAGGAAAGAGGAAGGAAGGAAGGAAGGAAGGAAGGAAGGAAGGAAGGAAGGAAGGAAGGAAGGAAGGACTGACTCGTGGTTTTTTAAGTTATGATCATAGGGCTGTTTGTTAATGTGGCACAACCCAGCCTATCCTGATTGATACATAAGGGTTAGAGCTGAGATCAGACTTTGCTATCGTATCCTTGAGTTTGCGTTTTTCCCTTATGACTTGCAAACTGTATGACTTTGCAACATTACTTAACATCTTGTGCAGTCTGTTTCCCTGTGTGCAAAATAGGAATAGCAACGGTCCATACTTCATAGGATTCAGCAAAATAATACCTGTTTCAGAGATAGCACAGCTCTGCCACATAGTATGTGTTTAATAAATGTTAGTTATTTTTATTTGATCCCAATTAGTCAAGTACGTAGCGATCACTTGTCATATGCCAGGCCTTTATACACCATTGTTAGACCAGTGGTGTTCAAGACAGGCATGGTTGCTGCCTTTAGAGGGCTTGAGTTCTAACTGAAAGAGAGGAGAAGACAACAAAAGGAATTAGCAGTAGAAGGACCTGTGGCAGGGTAATTCGGAAGATGAAAGTATAGGATCCCTTGGGAACAAGTAGGAAGGGCACTTCACCAGGTCCAGGAGACAAGGGGAGGCATATCAGAGGAAGTGGCACAGAAGCTGAGACCCAAGTGAGAAGTTAGAATTGTCTGGGCAAAGGAGTAGGGTGGTGGAGAGGGCAGAAAGAAGAGGGATTTTCCAGTTCTCTCTGTTGCTTTACAACAGCCTACCCAAAATTTTGTGGTTTAGACAAAACTTGCACGCAGTAATTTTGTGGCCTGACTGGATGGCTCTTCTGCTTCATGTGGTGTCTGACGAGGTATTAATTTAATGTGACTTGAGGATCCAGAGTAGCCTCACACACACAGCTGTCAAGGAGTCTTGGGACCTTCTTTCTCCCTCACTGGTGCCACATCATGGTTGCACGAGTGTCCTCCCTGCATGATGGCTGGGCTCTGAGAAGGCATTCCAAAGAGTAAAGATGCAAGCTAGAGATCCCTAAGACCCCACCCCAGAAGTTACTTGCATGCCTTTTCCCTCAAGTTGTTGGCCAAAATCTGAGATCCAACCCATATTCCAGGAAAGGAGAAGCAGACTCTACTTCTTGATGGTTTAGTGACAAGGTCACACTGCAAAGGAGCATGTGGGATGGGAGGTATGGTTTCTTGGGAAACATAGCGTGCTATGAGGGAAGTTTGAGGGACCACAGCCAGTTCCATTCAGAGTGGTTGAAACCAGAGTACGACAAAGATAAAAATGCAACTGCAATGAGCAGGTGCAGACTAAGACAGGCTTTAGGAGTGTCCACGTGTCCTCATTTGCTGGGGACAGTCCCAGTTTCCTCCTGCCAAGACAAGAGTGAATTATCAGCAATGCCCAGGTTCACTCTAAAAATGTGACCCAGTGGAGATGATAAACTGGGTGATCACCTGTCTTGTTTTGAGTTCATCCAAGAGGAACGCTTGAGATCAGAGCCCCAGCCTGTGGTCCAGGAAAGGACAAGTGTCTTGGGAGAGTAGTGAGGAGAAGATGAGGAGATGAGGGTTTGAAAACAAATGTATTTGGGAGAAGACCCTGGGGCATATTAGTAGAGCAGTGGAGAAATGAAACAGGGAAAGAAATGAAGCTTTATTAAACTGCTCACCATTGTGGGCAGTGGGGGCTCAGAACCAGTGGGGAGCCCTGGGAGGCAGTACACAACCTGCCTCGCTATCTCACTTGATGTGGGAGGAAGCCAAGGCCCTGCTCCCCCTCCTCCCTGGCCAGCTTGGGCGAGGGCTGCTTCCAGGAGCATTAACTCCCCAGCAGCTCCCGCTATCCTGTGTTCCTGCCCCACGTGCTCTCCAGGCCAGAAGAAAGTGCAGAACGTGGGGGATCACTAGCTTTGGTCTTTGGAGGCAGAGGTGAGCGTGGAGGCATAAGGCAGGACCCTGGCAGTGCCTGCATGTTACAGGATTCGTTTAAAGCCACGTTAAGGTTTCAGTGTTATCCTGGGAACAAAAAGGTGTCATGGAAAGATGTTTTTTATCAGGAGAATAAGCTGACCAGACTGACACTTTAGAAAGATAGCATCACCTGCAGGGTGAAAGATGCCCCAAGGAGTTGAGTAACAGGCTGCAGGAACACCAAACTGAAGAACTGCATGTTGTGATGCACTACAACTTGTAAATGCAGCCTCTTTGTCTATGAGGATCTGATATTCTTTCTGGAAAATAAGGACAAATAAACTAAAGCCCGGTCCAGCTTTCAGTTGGATCTGGCTTGATTATTTCAACAGTCCCTTCTGGCTGTGCTCTGTCCTTCTGGAATAAAAATGTTCAGTCTCTCCAGTGGCCTTCCCATCCCCTGCTTTCTTTCTACAAGACAGTGGCCAGGTATATAGACTACAGACAGGGATGGGCAGCAGGGTGTGGCAGCTTAAGTGTGTGTTTTACGTCATCACAGAGAGGGCCTGGGGTCATCTTGTCCTTCTTTGGGTTTGCATGACCTGCCATCTGCTGGCCTCCAGCCCAGCATCCTGATGGTAAAACCTGTAGTCAGTGAACCTATAGTCTCCATCTGACTCATGCAGTGCTCCAGGGGACACCCACTGTTGCTCCTTTTGCTTCCCTCTGTCCCCTCAGCTCTCACTTGAGACAGACCCCTAGTCTCTGCACATCCCTCATCCTCCACATGGCAAGCCCCAGTGGCAAATCATTGGCTTTATCTCAGAGTCCACTCCTCACAAGACTCAGGGGCTATCTGCTCACTCTTCTTCCCTCTCTTAATGCCCCACACTGATGCAAGACCCCCTCCAGGGCAGTCTCCTCCCAGACCCCCAAATTGGAAAGCAGGACACAAGCCCTCTTCCCTCAGTCCCATCCTTCACTTTTGATAAACATGCCTCATGTTCTCTGGGATAAAGCTTAGCTCCTCTGTCTCCTGCATTTTTCTTCCTCTCATAGTTCTTTCAGGCTTTAAAACAACAACAACATATGCCTTGCTTTTACTTCCTGTATCATGTAGCTGTTGAAAAAAAAAAAGCTGCTATGTAACAAACAATTCCAAACTCAGTGGCTTAAAACAACAATCATTTTTTTTTCTCACTAATCTGTGGGTCAGCGAAGGGCTGAGTGTCTCTGTCATACATCTGGCATCTTTCTCCTGGGATCATACAGTTAACATGAGAATATTTAACTGCAACACAACAGCAGAGGGGCAAGAACACAGGCCCACTCATGCGAACACATTTCAAGCCTTTGGTCTTGCCACACCCACTAATATGTTATTGTCCAAAGGAAGTTATGTGGCCAATCCAGAGTTGAGGAGAGAGGAAAGACTGTGCTTCTTCAGTAGAAGGAAAAGCAAAGTGACATGGCAGTGACAAAGGCCCAGCGGGGAAAGAACTGGGGACATGAACACAATCTGACGTACTCCTTTTCAACAAATTCTCTATGGCTGAAAAGTAGCCTCCTGTCTTCCCTGTGTTGGCTAGACAGGTGGGTACTATCTCTACCACAGGAAAACTCTGTGACTGGCTTTGTCCTTGATGGGTTAAAAGATATGAGTAAAGGAATTGAGAAAAATCCTTTATTCACCCAAAAGTATGTTGAGTGCTTATATATGCCAAGTGATAGAGATAGAACAATGAATGAAACAGAAAAGTCTTGCCTTTATGAAGCATATATTCTAATGGGCATGGACAATGAATGAGAAGATAATTGTCTGATAAAATGTTAGCTAGTGATCAATGCTATCAAGAAGAATAAAGGGGGCTCAGGAGTAGAGTGTTAGGCTGGCTGGGAAGTCCTGTTATGGGAGACTGCATTTAAGCAGAGCTCTGGGGACGCCTGAGTGGCTCAGTGGTTGAGTGCCTGCCTTAAACTCAGGTCGTGATCCTGGGTCCAGGGATCAAGTCCCACATCGGGCTCCTTGCAGGGAGCCCATTTCTCCCTCTGCCTATGTCTCTGCCTCTCTCTCTTGTCTCTCATGAGTAAATAAAAAAAATCTTAAAAAAAGAAAAGCAGAGCTCTGATGAAGTTAGGGAGGGTGATGTGTTGGCACCTGAAGGAAAAGCATCCCAGGAAGCATGCAGGGCAATGCAGAGGCTGGGTGGCTAGATAGAGACATGCCGGACTCATTTAAGAAACAACAAGAAAGATGCTGCAGCTGGGTCACAGGAAGGATGGGACAGAGTAGTAGAGGATACCTGAAGTTAGAGAGCCAGCCTGCAGCCAGTTAGTACAGATTGTCTACCACTATGGAGAATCTGCCTTTTATTCTAAGTAAGATGGGAAGCAGAAGACTTTGATATGATTTATGTATTAAAAACCACCATATTAACTGCAGCCATTTGGGGGGGGGAGCAGGGAGAAAGGCAAGATGGATACAGGAGACCAGGCAAATTGCAATTGCAGAATCTAGGCGAGAAAGAGGGTGATCCCTGCACCAAATCCACGGTGGTGGTAGTAATGGAGAAGTATTTGGAAAAAGAATATATTAAAGGTAGAGCCCACAGGATTTGGTGATGGATCAGATGTGACAGAAAGGAAGAGATGTCAGAGAAGATTTCTCAAGTTTTTGGCCTGAAGAGACGGATCAATGGTGATGCCATTTACTAAAGGCAACACTGAGAGACAAGTAGTTTTGGGATTGGGAGACAAAATTAAGACTTCTGTGTTGAACACAGTCAAGACTATTCCACTGAGGCATGGTCTTCTGCTGCAGAAACTGAGTACTTCCTGGAGCAAATCACAATCTCTCTCATCTCTGCCCCCCATTCCCTCTGCGGGCACATAAGTGTTGACTAGGTCCTGGGTCATCACTCAAAAAGGCCAAAGAGAAAAGAAGATAACTCCACTGAAAAACAACACAAGTGTCATCTCCATACCACGGAAGGGACCAAACAATAAGTAATTAAAGCAGCAAACTATTGATACACAAAACAACTTGGATACATCTGTAGGGGATCCCGATGAGGGAAAAAAGCCAGTCCCAGAAGCTTCAGACCTAGTGATTCCATTTACATGACATGTTGGAAATGATAAAATTTTAGAAATGAAGGAGAGATTACTGGCTTCTGGTGGTTGGTGACAGGAGCAGGAGGGAAGGACAAAGAGGATGTAAAGAGGTATAAAAGTGCAACACGAGGAATTCTTAGGAATTGTTGGAATTATTGTCTTGATTGTAATGGTGAATACACAAACCTACACAGGCATAAAATTGTATAGGATTTTATAATTTGAGGGAGCCTGGATGGCTCAGCCAGTTAAGCATCTACTCTTGATTTTGGCTCAGGTCACAATCTCAGGTTCCTGGGATGGAACCTCATGTCCAGCTCCCTACTTAGCGGGGAGTCCGCTTGTTCCCTCTGCCCCTCCCTCTGCTCACACTCACTCTTTATCTCAATGAATAAATCTTTTTTAAAAAGAATTTTATAATTTCTGCACAAACATAAATGATATACCTACAATTAGTGAATTGTGTCACTTTCAGTATCCTGACTGTGAAAGTCTACTCTAGTTTTTCAGAGTGCTTCCTTGAGGAAAAACTGGGTAAGATATGTTAGGGAACTCTTACCTAGGAAAAACTAGGTAAGATATGTTACAGCACCATGTGACTTTACAACTACCTCGATACAAGTTTCTGTGTTTAAAAAGTAATAGGAGTAAAGCAAGATACAGTCCAAACTATTCTCTGGACTCATTATTTCCAGGGTGGTAGTTAGTTTGCCAGGGGCTAGTGCCCTAGACACTGCAGGGGGGGGTAGCCCACAAACAAGGGGCCATGAGATGATGGCTCTCCTGCCCTTGCCACTAGGGATTAGGAAATGTATAGGAATGAAATACTTATTTACAACTTGGAATTTTGTGGTTCTCCTAGAGTTGTTATTGAAGGGGATGATTAATATAATGCATTTCTAGAAATGGAGACAGAGGAAAATGTGGTAGATTGACCTCCCAGCCATTGCTTTCAGAGAGAGGCCCTGAAAGCAACATATCCCCCTGTGACTTATCTCCACATCCTGAGAGTGGACTGCGGCAGAATTGATAAATGAACAAATGGCAAATAGTTAATTGAAATTTCTGCTTAGTTGCCTTTGGCTTTTATTATAATGATTAAAGAAGAAGTAAAACACTGATGAGAGACCTTGTTTAAGTGATAGGTGAGAAGTAATATTAGAATTGAAGAAAAGCAATTATATCAATTTTTCACGTCCTAAAGAAAATTTAGCATAGTCTTAATGTCCAAGATCTCCTACAGGCTGAAGGAAATCTACGTGGAAGGAATCTACCCAGTGACTTATACTTTCAGGCTAGCTTCTCATTCTTTTTTAATTGCCTTCAACTGTCATTCTTAGAAATGTATTGGGATTTTGTTCATTATTATTACTTTTGTGGAATCATAGAAGGCCCTAAGAAATCATTTATTTAAATTCTGTAATATCACAGCTGAGGAAAATGATGGCCACAAAGGTGAAGTGATTGGGCCAAGGTCACATAACAGGCTAACTCAGTACCCTTTCTAAAATAGTATACCATCAATATCCTAATTATCTTTGCTTGTCACCTAAATGTGTCTTAAACAAGTACAATTAACAATTACAGCATTAGGACCTGAAGACCCACTCTTTACATCAAGTTGAAATAGCTGCAAAAGCAAATCTTTTAATAAAGTACAGACTGGAGGGGCAGCCTGGGTGGTTCAGCGGTTTAGCACTACCTTTGGCCCAGGGTATGATCCTGGAGACCCGGGATCGTGTCCCATATCAGGCTCCCTGCATGGAGCCTGCTTCTCCCTCTGCCTGTGTCTCTCCCTCTCTCTTTCTCTCTGTGTCCTTATGAATAAATAAATAAAATCTTTTTTTAAAAAAAGTATAGACTGGTGGAGGAGATTACACAGAGGGCAGGTTAGGAGCACAGGCTCTGGTATCAGACACCTGGGATTCCAGCTGTCCCACCTACTAAAGGAGCCTCAGGAGGTTTTCTGCACATCTGAGCTTCAATTTCCTGATCATGGCATTCCCCACAGCATACGCTTTGTTGTCAAGACTAGAAACGGTGTCATGAATGTGAAATGCCTATCACAGAGCCTGGCACATAATAAGTATTCAGTACATCTTAGAAGTATTATTACATCTGATCTTTGTCAATTTATAAAAATAAGGGAAGGCCTGACCTCAATACCAAGTTCTAAAGAATAAAATAAGCAGCAAAAACTTTGAGAAATTTCAATGGAAAACACTCTGGTACCATCATCTTTCCATCTTGTTTTCCAAAATTAGATTATTTTTAATTAACCAAAAAAAAGGCTTTTATCATTAAAATGCAGTGAGAGAACAGAAATTCATGGCATTTTTCGTATTTGCTCAAGCTGCACTATCAAAAACAAGGGACCTATTTCTGTCTCAAATCTTCAGATCCCCTGCCTTTGACACACAGCTTACATTTGTATAGCCAATTATTTCTTAAATAAACATTGTGAAAGCCAAAACTCCTCTCATTATAATATCCAGAAATTTTCTGGAAGACAGAGAAAATTCAATTTCTTATGTACATACAATCGATCCTCAGTATTCATAGATTTCATATTTGCAAGTTCACCTACTTGTTAAGATTTATCTATAACCCAAAAGGAGTGCTAGTGGCACATTTGTGGTCATTTGCAAACGTGAGCAGGATAGCGCATACATTCCCAGCTGAGATGGTTGCAATAAAGCAACACTGCCTTTTAATTTCAGCTCTCTTGGTATAAACAACTGTATTTTTCTGGTCTATTTAGTGCCTTGTGGGTTTTTTTTTTTTTTGCATTTTTGTGAGTTTTTTAAGTGGGTGATTTCACTATTTAAGATATCACCTAACTGTAGTACTAAAATGCAATTGTTCCTAAGCAAGAAGGCCGTGATGTGCTTTCCAGACAAAATATGCGTGTTAAATGGGCTTAACTCATGCATTAAGTTTTAGCACCGTTGGCTATGAATTCAACGTTAGTGGATCAACAATATACATTAAACACGGCGTCTTTAACAAAAACACATATAGAACAAGGTCATGTATTGATTGGGTGACGAAATGTGACCCGAAGCCCACAGGAACCTAACTGCGTATTTCCCCTAGGAGCAACAGTTCAATACTCACGAGTCTGGTGTTCACAGTGATTCTATGGAACATAAAGGCTGTGACTAATGAGAATCTATTGTGTGATTTTTAATGCTCCATCTTGTAAATATGATGACACATTGTGTTTGTGTAGCACTTTGCAATTTTTTTAAAAGATTTTATTTATTTATTCATGAGAGAGAGAGAGAAAGAAAGAGAAACAGGTTCCATGCAGGGAGCCTGATGTGGGACTCGATCCCTGGACTCCAGGATCACACCCTGGGCTGAAGACGGCTAAACTGCTGAGCCACCCGGGCTGCCCAGCACTTTGCAATTTTAAAGGCCAGTGCATAACAGTTATCATACATGGTACCCATGCGGGTTAAGATAAGAATTGTTTTGCGCAGTGAAATAGAGCAACAAGTCCAACTAGCAGTATCCAGGTGGACTTTGACCTTACCCTCCCAGTCTGTGATATCACCCGGTGCCTCCTGCACAAAGATTAGCTGCCACTCAGCATAGCCACTTCTTGGGACCCAGGGAAGGAGATTATAGAGTCTTTTGGGGAAAGGAGCCCGGACTACGAAGATCCTTTGCATAATCTTACTGTGGACCTACAATGTAAACCTTGGAGACCTTGAAGACAAACACAATGAGATGAAATCAGGTCACACTTTATTTGAATACCATGAAAGACAAAATAGGAAAACACCATGAAGAGTGGAGTTACCCAATAAGTCAGCGCTTTGGAGATTCCTCCCCCGCAGCTTTCTAACCACACTGGAGAAGGCTGGCCTCCTTGCAGACTTTTCTATAACAGCTGACGGAGAAACAGAGAAACCATAGAAAAATGTTTCCTTGGTTTTCTGTTTCAAACGTTAAAATGTTTGCTTTGGCTACGCCCCCCCAAAAAAAGCATTAAATGCTTACAACAGATATTTCATATGACTGCTAACGTTTTTCTGGGAGCAAGCATGGCTAGATTTTGGATGTGTCACCTCCATGCTCTGGACGTAAATAGATGGACTCTGTGGCCTAATCTAATGAGACTTTTTCCCCTTGCTTTTAAATAGAGCTGTTAAAAACAATAAAGTGTGCTTATTTATCTAAGTGAGCTCATCTTCTTAAAGAAATGTTCGATAATTTTTCATTCATAATTCACACCTCTCCTCCCAGGTAAGTTCATTCTCAAACTCTTGTCCCATCTCTATTGTCCATGAGGAATTAGCATTTGAAGTATGAACTCAAGGTGGGGGAAGCAAAGTCATAAATCAGAAATGAACCACTATTTCATTTTTCTTCATCACTAGAATCAGCTTTAGCTCACAGCCTGCTTCCAGTCTCATCTACAGTAACTAGACAGATAAAATAGGGAGCAGCGTCTGCTTGAGAGCTTAGTAAGCTCACCTTGCGGGGAAGTACCTACTTAAGTCTCCACTTGATACATGAAGGAAGAGTCTCCAAGAATTTAAAGTGACAAGTGCCGAGTCGTATAGCTCGTCAGCAGTGAGCCAGGACTTCAGAGCATGTCTTTCTGTGCTGCTTTGTCTGTTTACTGTTTGTGTTTGTTTTATGAAAGAGAAAAGGCCCAGGGAGGGAGACATAGTATTTTTATTTGACATTTCAAAATGGGGATCATATAGGTTGCTAATAACCCGTTCTTTCCTCTTTCCTTCCTTTCCACAGAAAGATTTAGATTCAAAATCCTTATTCATGTGGGAAGTGGAGTAGGAGAGGGGGAGGAAAGACAATTCATTCAAATAAGCACAGTTTCAGGCACCTGAGTGGCTCAGTCAGTTGACCATCAGCCTTCAGCTCAGCTCATGATCCCAGGGCCATGGGTTCAAGTCCTTCATGGGACTCCCTGCTCGGTTGGGGCTCTGCTTCTCCCTCTGTGCACCCCTGCCATGCTGTCCCCCACATGTTCATCGCCCCCCTCCCTTCAGCCTCCCTGCTATGATCATATGCTCTCTCTCTCCCTCAAATAATTTTTTTTAAAAAAAAAAGCACTGCTTCAACACAAATCAATGCATGAATTAACTTCTGTGGGCCTATTATCTTTTAAAACACTAAGTTTTTAGAGATTTTTTTTCCTGTCATTAGTCATGGGAATCAAACCCTAAAACGTGTAAAGTCTTCATTTTAATACGAAAGTTATTTAAGTAAAATGTATTCATATCAAATTAATGGCGACATAAGATATATGTGGGGTCATAGAATTAATCTAAAACACAGTGACCTAGCCTTGCAAGTGACTTACTATCATGTAGCTTAATAGCTTAAGGTTTGATTTCATAGGCTTTTAGGTTGGTTTCATTTTTTAGAGCAGTGTTAGGCTTGCAGAAAAACCAAGGGCAAGTCTAGAGAGTTCTATATACACCCCCACCATCCCCACCTGTGTACGTAGTCTCCTTTATTATTCTACACCTTGCCACATCATACTTACTTTGGGAGCTATATACTTGCTAACAACATAGTACACTTGGAAATGAGCAACAAATGTAGGGCAATATTATTAGCTAAAGCCTCTGGTTGATATTCGGGTTCCTTCTTGGCGTTGCACAATCTGTAGAGTTTGACACATGTGTCTACCATTACAGTGTCGTTTAGGATGCTTTACTCTAAAATCCCTCGTGTTCCAATGATTCTTTCCTCCCCACCCTCAGCCCCTGGCAGCCACTGATTCTTTTACTGTCCCCATAGCTTTGCCTTTTCCAGAATGTCATTCAGTATATAGCCTTTTCAGACTGGCTTCTTTTACTTAGCAATATGCATTTAAATAGTCTTTTCATGGGGGATCCCTGGGTGGCGCAGCGGTTTAGCGCCTGCCTTTGGCCCAGGGCGCGATCCTGGAGACCCAGGGTCGAATCCCACATCGGGCTCCCGGTGCATGGAGCCTGCTTCTCCCTCTGCCTGTGTCTCTGCCTCTCTCTCTCTCTGTGTGCCTATCATAAATAAATAATAAAAAAAAAAATTAAAAAAAAAATAAATAAATAAATAGTCTTTTCATGGCTTGATAGCGTCTTTCTTTTTTTTTTTTTTTTTTTAACCTGGATGATATTGCTGCCTTATTTTGCTGGGGGCCAGGGGGTGGGATGGGAGGAGGCAAAATCAAGAAGCTGAATGTGAACAGCTATTACTGGAAAGAGGTGGAAGTCAATAAAGTAGAACAGTTGTTCAGCTTTTGCCATAATTGTATGAACCTCACAGCTCTTTGACTAGTTGACATCAATGGCAAGCTTGATGCCACCAATTAAGTGTTTTCATTTCATGCTATGTTCTGTGTTGGCCCTCCTTTTCCTGACTCATGTTTATAATCATCTTAATCCCAAAGCAATTTGTTTTGTTACTTTTTTAATTGGAGTGTAATTGGCCTACGATATTATATTAGTTTCAGGTGTGCAGCGTAGTGATCCAACATTTATATACATTACAGAATGATCACCACAATAAATCTAGCGGCCATCTGTCACCATACCACCGTATTACGTATTATTAACTATATTCCCTACATGGTTCATTGTATCCCTGTGCCTTATGTATTTCATAACTGGAAGTTTTTGCCTTTTCACCCCCTTCCCCTATTTTGCCCATCCCACACACACCCCTATGACAACCACTAGTTGTTCTCCATATCTATGAGTCTGTTTCTTTTTTATATATATTTGTTTTTATTTAAGTTCATTTTGCCAACATACAGTATAGCACCCAGTGCTCACCCCATCAGATGCCCTCTTCAGTGCCCGTCACCCAGTTACCCCTCCTTCCCCTTCAGCAACCCTGTGTTTGTTTCCCAGAGTTAGGAGTCTCTCATGGTTTGTCTTCCTCTAATTTTTTCCCACTCAGCTTCCCTCCTTCCCTTATGGTCCCTTTCACTATTTCTTCTATTCCACATATGAGTGAAACCATACGATGATTGTCCTTCTCCAATTGACTTACTCCACTCAGCATAATCCCCTCCAGCTCCATCCACGTTGAAGCAAATGGTGGGTATTCATCCTCTCTGATGGCTGACTAATATTCCATTGTATACATAGACCACATCTTCTTTATCTATTCATCTGTGAAGGACACCAAGGCTCCTTCCACAGTGTGGCTATTGTGGACATTGCTGCTAGAAACATCGGGGTGCAGGTGTCCTGGCGTTTCCCTGCATCTCTATCTTTCCATATGAGTCTGTTTCTGTTTTATTTATTCATTTGTTTCTTAGACTCTACATGTGTGAAATCATAGGGTGTTTGTCTTTCTCTGTCTGTCTTATTTCACTTAGCATAATGCTGTCTAGGTCCATCTGTGTTGTCACAAATGGCAAGATTTTATCCCTTTTTATGACTAAGCAATATTCCATCATATAGAATCTGTATGTCTGTATATAATCTATATGTACATATAGATTATCTTCCTTATCCATTGACCAATGGATACTTAGGTGGTCAAAGGAGCTTATTTTTAACAAGTATGCATATAATCTCTTTAAGATAATACAAAATTATTAAATTAGGGAGGAGAAGTGACACTAATAATTAATTTGGCTTTGCATATCCTGTGGGTCTCTTCAGATTACATATTATTTAATAGTCCTTATCTATTTTTGAAAATTTTTGTATTCATTTATCCTACTTCCTTTCCAAAAGAGTCAAGCAGAGCCTTTTCATTTGAGGTATCTGCAAAACCTTTCCACTGAGACTGAACACTTTTAAGGGTTTTTTTTTGTTTTGTTTTGGTTTGGTTTTTTTTTGGTTTTTTTGGTTTTACTTTTAAGGTGTAGAGAAATGACTCTTAAGCCACAACTCATAAGCAATGAGCAGATATTTCTTGTACGGCCATGATATGTTTGAAGTTAGCATAAGGAACTCTTCTTAAACTTCCTGTTCATTTCATTTTGACTTTTTAATAAGAATATGAGAATAGAGGGATCCCTGGTGGCTCAGCGGTTTAGCACCACCTTCGGCTCAGGGCATAATCCTGGAGTCCCAGGATCGAGTCCTGCATCGGACTCCCTGCATGGAGCCTGCTTCTCCCTCTGCCTATGTCTCTGACTCTCTCTCTGTCTCATGAATAAATAAAATCTTAAAAAAAAAAAAAAGAACATGAGAATAGCTTCTTCCACAACAAAAGAAGAAAACCCCCACTTGATTGTATATTGAATTTTGAAGACATAAGAGACTTGAACAGAGAGTGAAGGATCTGTTTCCTGTGATTGCCCCGATCTCCCAAAGGTGCCCCATTTTCCACACCAGGTGCCCCCTATCCACTTAGCTGTCCCCAGGTGACGCAGGGTACCTGTGCCCCTCGTGCTATACTGAAGGGGCCATCGTGGGAGCATTTGGCGGGGAGACAATGATCCTTTCCTGGGAGAAGGTTGAGGGAACTAAAGTAGGAAGAAGGAGTGGATGCTGACCCAGGCTTGTGCTCCAGGAGCGGAACCAATCAGCTCCCTACAGGAGAGGTGACCTCAATAACAAGACCTCGTGTCACTCTTGACATGTAATGGGCACAGTGCTCATGAGAGGTTTTAAAACATCCCTACCCCCAGGGTGAAATAACAAAGAGATCTGAAGTGGTCCTCCACCGGGGTACAGCCAGTGGAAGCCCATCCAAGTTCTTACACTCTCACTTACTCTCGCTCAGAAAACTGATGCGTGTTACAGTCCCCTCGCTTCCATTCATTCTTGGAAGCAAAATGATTAATTACACACATGCACATGCACAGACCAAGGGTTGGTCAAGAGAACAGCCTTGCTCTCAGCAAACACAGTTGGCACCCAAATGGCCAGTCAGTCATTCTGCCGTCGTCTGCCACATGTTACCTCCCCAGGCCAGGTTCCCTTGATGTCAGCTGAATGCACTACCTCACTTGCTTGCGAGGCACACCTGCTGGTGGACCGGCTCCCACGTCAACATTTCAAAGCCTACATTATTTTTGTCGAAGACGTGTGTTCCTTTGATGACAAGCCACCTTGTTTTTTTAAGACAAACTTCTCGAAGAATGATGAAAATTCAGCTGGCACTTGTGAAAAATTTGTAGTGTATGTTATAATCAGGATCTGTTTCCAGTGTTATGTGCAGAACATAAATGAATCTTTTCTCACTTAATTAAAAAAAAAAACCTGTGTAAGCATTTACAGCATCCTAGGTTTCTTTTAACTAGTGATATAATTGAATAATATCATGTTGTTTCTGTATCTAGGCTTAGTATTCCAGAAGATAAACATGCAAGTTAAGCTTGCAAGAGAGGTCAAGAAGAGAGCACCAAATAATTTTTAACTGGGCTAAAAATGTTTCTTGCTATTAAAAAATCATTGTACAAAAAAATTAAAAATCATTGTACATTAACAGCTTTTACCTATATGTTTAGAAATCAGAGCCCAGCCCTCTGTCACACAGTAAGAGAGACCACACAGAAAGTCCAGAGGATTCCTGCTCTATTCCTCTGCAAATTCTCACCCTAAAATATTTCTCTATAATGCTTGCAAGAAAAAAATAATAAATCTGCAAGACCTTTCTTACGACTTTCAAAGCTCCCTGTATTTTGATTCCCATTGTGAAGGACGGGGATATGAAAACTAAATCCAATTTGCAAGGATGAGAAGCCCTATTCGCATTGTTTACACTATCATTGAAGAATGCTAGTGATCACATCTCGTATAAAGCATTCCACAGGTGTGAGCAACAGACAAGCCCATCACTTCCCATCCTGCATGCAGATGGCCCCTGTACGCTACATGCCCGCTGCAGATTCATTAAAGCCTTGCTTTATTTCCCCTTGTAATTGGGTCCCATTCCAGTCTTTCATGGCAAGCGCGTACTCACCCTGGCATTCGCCCTCACTTCTCTGCAAGACCCTTCTCCCGTGCTATCCTGTCTCTAAACGCACGGGAGTGTCCCATCTCTGAGGGACACTGTCCCATCTCTGAGGACCATCAGTCACAAGCAGCCTTCTTGGGTTTATACCCCCGAGGGTATCTTTCGGCGGCTGCACTAAGGAGAATTACTACCTGAAATGGCTTTTGTTGAAAAGTGGATTTGGTGTTCCCTTCGTGACCTTTTTTAGCTTCCTTTCGTAAAATGGACAAGCACAAGCCAGATTTTCCATTTGTGTGAATGCAGATCCTGGGACAGAAGTATCCTGACAGTGTCGAGTGCCATGGAGCTGAGGGTTGAGACTATCCAGTATTTCAAGATCTCCACTGGAAGCTCAGTAGCGAGACCCAGTACAGGGCTGAGTTAGAAAAAGGAGTGAACAGTAATAATAGAAGTGTGTAAATAACTTTTATTTGAGGTAGAGACTTTTAAGATCGGAAGAGCCCCACAAAATAGCCTTTGACATCTCAGAAGAAGCAGCACTTAATTCTGTTTTACTGTATTGATCCCTGTGCAGTGGTGCCTGGATGGTGAACAAAATGCCAAGAGCAATAAGGTCAACATTTCATATTTTAGCCCTGGAAGAAAAGAAAAAGCATGCTCCAGATGGGCACTAGTTGGGAGCAGGAAAGCCCAGAAGCGAAGCTACTTTCTTACAAAAGACAGGTTTTCACAAAAGGAAGTTTTCGGAATTCTGTAAGCACAAGAGCTGAGAAGGAGGATTTTTGTTTTTCCTTCTTACACAGGAGAACAAAGAGAAGAGTGCCTGGTTGAGCTGTTAGGGTAAAAGGAAGTTTGCTATATGCTGTGGGCCAGGAAGACCCTGCAGGAGTTTTATTCTCGAGCCAGTTTAGATACTTAGATTAATTATGGACACGGTGTTGAAAATCCAAATTTCTCCAAGATCTTTGGTTCATGTGAAGTCCAAGATAGGTTAAAACTGATGGGTTTTCACTGGTGAAAACATGTGCCTCCGATTAAAACTACGTTTTGTAGAGATATAGTTACATCCTCGTCTGAGGCTGAGGCAGCTAGTGATGCAGAGGACACTGGGAGGCACCCCAGCCACTCTCTATGGGCTAAATGCTGTTGGGTGAACCAAAGAAAATAATCTAGCTGTCTTTCCACCCCTCTCCCCAGACCCCAACACTGAGTCTCAGTGACCCTGTCTACGCTGTGCTGAATTCCCTCTTTGGTAGATGCGAGGTCTGTAACAGATAGAACATGTTGGGCTAACAGGTAGCAGATGGCTATAATTGCCTCAACCATCTACACCGGCCAAGAATCTTTTTCATTTGCATAAAATGTCTTCCAAATTCTGATGTCAGTAGAGGTTTTTTAATAGAGACAGTTGTATAGCCGTCATGATTGATAAGCCTATTTAAGAAAAAAAAATGACCAACATTTTTCTTTATAACTCTTCACCACCGTCTCAGTACACACATATGCACACACATGCACAAGCTTGCACAAACCCAAACCTGCCTTTAACGTGGTATTTTTCTCTGAGACATTGAAGGCAGCCTGAAAAAAAAAAATTTGCAGTATTAAGGTCAGTCAGAATTGGGTTTGACTTGCAAATTGATGGCCTCACTAGCAAGATGACTTCTGGTATACAGCTATGTCTCTGAGTTTTGGGGGTTTGTTATCAAATTAATGGTAATCGACATAAACAGCTTGGCATAGTAGGTGGTCAAAGATTCTGAACCTATTGAGGATAAAAGAGATAGGTTGGGCATTGGCCAGTAGCAGAGATGCTTTAGTAACCTTCAAGATATGGTCCCACAGATTTCACCCAAAAGTACAAAATATTACTGGCGCAGTGAGTGAGGATTTCCAGTTCACATTTTTCATCCTCTCGTTCCCATTACAGTCCCAAAAAAGCCTAAAGGCAGCCTAGATACTTGTGAAAGAGGAGAAGTCATGACTTGAACATGATTGAAGGTTGTATTGACATTTAGGATTTTCCATGCTTACAAAGTTCAGGGTTAGGGTCAAAGCCCCTTGGGTCCAGGGAGGGAAGGAAAAGAGCAGAGATGCTTGCAACTGCTCTAAAGCCTATGCTATGCCTCACTCACCAGAAAGCCCTCTGTGCAGGCTAGTCATCCAGTTTACCACTCAGTCGCTCCATTCTCAAAGGTACACTGGTACCCATTTCTGCAAAAAGGCATAAAAATCATTTTTAAATAAAAAAAGTTACTGTCTTTCATTCATTAATGTATCATATACTCATTAATGAAATGTACCTGTTAAGCATCTACATAATTAAACGTTACAAAACTTATATATAATTAACCTCAAAATAATAATTAAGCATTATTACTTTTAGGTATGGTAACTGTGGGAAGATGAACTCACTTTCTGATTATCAGTTTGGGTAAACAGAAGAGCTCTTGTACCAACTCTGAATTAATTAAAAATTGCAGAATTTATACAAACCTGTCATCCTTCCCTTCATAGAGGGAAGAAGCAAATCTTTGTGTTACCTAAAAATAATGTAGGCATAAACATAGAAGACATCTTAACAGTGTCATTTTTTTCTTTATTTGGGCCTGAACTCAGGAATGGCAAAATCAAGAATAGGTACTAGAAGAGACAAGATATAAGTCTCTAAGGACAAGATATATTTATGGGTAAATTGTGAAAAAGAACACCATAAGAAAACAACAACGGTTATTATGCACTTAATTTTTTCAAAAATTAAAAACCCTTTTCAAAAACGATTGAAGAATAAGTGAAAGAGATGTAACAGACTATGTTGGTGACAACAAGGAGGTTCTACATTCTTGGCACAGAATGATTTAATCATTTTACAGATAAAAGACCCAAATTTTACTTTCATTCCTTGTACACGTACATAATTCATGTAACAATCTGTAGCATGTGTGTTAGTAATATCCTTTTTCTTTAGTAATATCCTTAAATGTATGTAGCTAGATACACATAGAAGTATAAGATAATAAATTGAAGGCTTTTAGCTGCAGTTTTAAACTATTTTTTATCAGTGTATTAAATAAAACTGTATGTATCATTAACTTTACCATCCTGGTTAATTGTAACTTTTTAAATAAACCAAAAATCCAATCCATGATCTTGTATATATACATATTTATATTTCACTGTAATTATTATATCTAGTATAATCCATTTTATTTATTGTCATATTTAGTCAATATAACTACCTCTTCTCCAGACATTGGAGAACAGCAGAGGACAGAAAACAAAGAATCGCTTAGCAATTTCTCTGCTTTATGAAAACAGATTCCATATCGCTGTAGCAAATTTGAGGTGGCAAAAGTAAACATGTACATTATATCATTCAAAGGCATTTTTATATTTTGTTGCTCTGTTGCTGTTCTAAGAAATAAGGATAAATCAAAATTATGTTTAGTCACAAGCGTTCATTTTGTACCTACTTCCTTCCTGTAAATTGTCTAGGTATCAAAGATTGGTAATTAACAATTTGTCTAAGGTCTCAAAGTTAGCAAAGGTTCATGAAATTATAGTTTTGGCTAACCTAATGGATCCTTCTGACATACAGCATTTAAAAATGTCATTAACTTAAGCACTTAAAAATTCATTATTCCCTTTTTATTTAGTTGAATACAATCATACACGTGTCTAGGAGTGTGCACATACATTTTAAATAACTTACGAAGACAGTGATGATTTATTCAGATCATAAAAACAATATAAAGGATTTAGAAACTTTAAATCATAAGAAATTGAACCCTAGTCTTGCACAAGCCAAATTGTTGCGCTGATAGCATGTTTATATGAGGAACTAAAATTTAAAAACTCTAAATCATGCTCAAGGCTCTTCTTTTATCATGAAACTGAGGCCTTTTCTTGTTATCTTGTAACTATAGTAACAAAAGCTATTTTGTAAATACAGTTTTCAGTGTTCACAAAAGAAACACAAACAGCATAATAATTTTTTCCTGTCTTTTAGACGTTTTGACAGTTACTCTGGAATAGACATTCTTAAAGTGCACCCATAATGACAGGATGATTATTTTAATCAATTAATTTTTAAAGTTCCCCTGAGAGAAAAGGGAAAGGAAGAGAATAACAAGTGAAAGACATCAAAGACGCGATGAAAAGCAAATTTTCTTCCTCCGCAAGAAGAGGGGGTAAAAGTTTAGAATTGGGAAAACCCATTTCGACATATGAAAACAGACAAGAAACAGTTATTACAACTGGTTTAAATAATGGTGTAGGCCTTGTTATCAAGTGGCATATTTGAAAGTCAGCACTTAAGAATCCTCTCGGTACAGAAGTATAGGAGCGAGGTGTCCACAGTCAACAAAGGCTCTCTCTTTTTTAGGCAGACAAGATGATCTCCTGACTGCTTCTTCCCTTTCCGTTCTAAGTCACCCCCCAAATGAACCATCTTGTTCATGTCAAAAGTTCCCCAAAGTAGCCACTACAATTCAAAATTTTCCCTGGTAAAATTGTGCCAGGTACAGAAATAAGCATATAAGTTACAGCAATGCGAGGAAGCCTCCCATCTTCAGAGCTTGGCCAAAGCCCAATCATCAGACAATACCTTCCGATTCCAACAAGAGGCAGTTCTCAGGGACACAAAGACAAGACCGCTGAGAATGTTCCTAGAAGGTTTTGAAACAGTGACCCAAGTCAGAGTTTACCTGAAGACCTTCTGAACTCCCTGGAGCTGGCTCCAGAGCAGACTTACCTACTTCTGCCCCTTGTCTCCCTGTAGACCTTCTTCTCCTATCAACAAATACTACTCACAAGCAGATCAACCATGGGAACAGACATTCTTAGATGAAACTAGAAAGCAACTTCCCCAAAGAACAATCAAAATCTAATCAATTTGATCAGATACCCAAAAATCAGCGCTGTCCCTAGGGATAGGGGTGAGGGTATGGCATCAACAAAGGAAGGAAAAGAAGAAGGGAGGAAAGAGGGAGGAGAGAGGGAGGGAGGGAAAACTCTTAAAATGGGGGGGCCTTGACAAAATATGGGGGCTCACTTCAGCATGGACTCCCTCCCCACTGCAGGCAGAGCAATATTCCATACAGCCAGAGATACAAAGGGTCTGAAATATGCCCACGAGAATTAGTGAGTTGAGGGTTCTCCCAACCAAAGCATCAAGGCTCTCATAAATATTGAGGGCACTCGGTAGCTACGTTATAGCCCTTGACCACCAGGAATGCATTTGGACTAGAACAACTTTGGGTTTATTGGCTCCTTGCCCCAAGGCCAATAGCACAGCCCAGGGACCAGGAGCATCTCCAAGGGAATGGCAGGAGCTGCTTAGAGGGCTCGATCTGTGTTTGGTGATTTGGGGAATGGTTCAAAGAAGCAGGTGTTCGCTCTGGACTGGAGGCTGTCAGGAGCCAGGGTAATTCTGTGATTGGACATCTTCACATTTTTAGCTAGAAGGTAACAGAACAAGGCAGAGCTAAAGGTGTAATTGGTTAAAAAAAAAAAAGGAACAAATATGAATATTAGGCAGGAAGGTTGTATATTTGGCCATTTTTGTGGTTTGGACTTCTGTTCAGGCTGCAGCAAGTCTGGAGTGACCTCATCTTTGCCTCAGCCAGTCAAGGTCCCAGTCTTCAAGGCTTTTTTTTTTTTTTTTTTTTCTTTCTCCTGAGAGACCAAGGATTGGAGCAGCACACTTACAAATTCACCAAAGGAAAATCAAACAAAGAAAACAAGAAAAATCCTAGGAAAAACTAAAGCTGCAGAGAGAAAAAAAAAAAAAAGTAATTACAGGAAATAATATAACTTAGCTGTAAATGGCATTTACATGCTGTGAATAATATAAAAACTAAATATGGATCTAACCAAAATCACAATCTACCTCTTTTAGGAGAGATGAACCGCGCTTAATGTTGGAGCGGGGTGGGGGAGCTAAGCCCTCATTTTCCAGATTGATAGATCAACAGATAACGCCAGAAAAGGAAACATCGTGAAACTGTAACTAGCACTAGGTCATCTGGAGATAAGGAGGTAATTTTTTAAATCAGCCTGAAGGGTTGAAAATGCTTCCAGGGAGGGGAGATGGAGAGCAGAGCATAGAAAACTGTAATGATCCCTAACAACCCTGAAGAACTATTTATTTAAACCTTTACATTTTTTCTTTTTTTTTTTTTAAGATTGTATTTATTTATTCATGAGAGCCACACAGGCATTAGGAGAAGCAGGCTCCCTGCGGGGAGCCCGATACGGGACTCGATCCCAGGACCCCAGGCTCGCGACCTGAGCCCAAGGCAGACACTCAACCAATGAGCCACCCAGGTGCCCCCCTTTTTTTTCTTTAAAAGAATGAGTGGAAAAAAAAGAAAAGAATGAGTGAAGAGAGGAAAAGCAAAGGAAAGGGGAGATGTGATGTGTTAGGAACTAAAGGAGCCCATTTTTCTGGCCTGCAGTGAGGTCTGAGCAGGAACAGTGGGGGCAAGGCCAGCTCAGACTATACTCTTTGCACACGAGCTGCAGAGCTCTTGGCTGACCACCTGCTTCACAAATGCCATCAACAGTTTTTTCTCCCCAGCCACAGTGGCGAGCACCACTGTATGTGACCTTCATTCAGCACCTGCCTGGGTTCCCGTCCCCCCAGCCTGACTGCCTCAGTGTCATCATTTCACAGATCAAGAGAGACACTGGACGTCAGGCCCAATGTGAAAGTGTAACATGCCCCAGAAATGCACAAACTGGTTCTTAGCCTTTGCTCAGTCATGTTTTAGCTTCTGACAAACACAGAAACGTCGTGAACAATTAGCGGGGGACTATTTTTCCATTGATTGGCTAAGAAAAAGGGATTGGAACACATTTTGGGAAGCTAACACTAAATAGTAATAACCACCAAAGGAATTGATTTGATGCCGAACATAGACGGATGTGAGGAGGTAAAAAAAAAAAAAAAAAAAAAAAAAATCTCCCCTATAGTCAAAGTTCTTACTACAAGGCCTTTGCCGTTGGACTCACCCTGAGAGGGCTACCCGGGAATAAAGGACTTTTTTCAAAGACACACATCTTGAGAGAAAAGCTGCCAGGAAGTGGGAAGGAAAAAGCTGCTCCTCTGTCTTTGCTGAATTGTCCTTTTTTGCAGTACAGCCGGAGAAGTGCTAAGTGAGATTTGCCAAAGGAAATCCTTGACATCAGAGTTTTAAAACCTTATGGTTTCATAAGGTGGCCTTGTTCCAAGGATTCCCAGAGAACGGCCTGGCTTCAGGGAGAAATTAAGTTCTGGATCAGATTTCCTGCTCTCTGGAAAGTACATAGAGACACAGGAGGGAAGACAAATGAACGTGTAAAAAGAAAATCCATAGTTCCGTGGTCACTGGGTATTTTGATTAAAATACATTGATTGCATTGGGACGGCATTAGCTTATTGGCTAAATTACAGAATGGATGGTCTTTTGTTTCATAGGTTTAAATCTTCCCTCCCCAGTAAGATCCAGGGCTGGCTACAGTGATTGCCATCATCAAGAAAATTCTTTCTTGAATTTCTACTCTGTGTATGATACTATGCTAGGGAAGAACAACAACAACAAAATCATTAAAAGATATAGCAGATACTTGTGCAATTTATATACCAATGCTCACAGCAGCGCCGTGACAACGCTTAAAAGGCGGAAATGATCCAAATGTCTACTAATGGGTGAGTGGATAAGGAAAAGGTGGTCTAGCCATATAATGGAATATCGTTCAGTCATAAAAGGAAGGAAATCCTGACATAAGCTGTAACATGGACAGACCCTGAAAACATTATACTCAGTGAAATAAACCGAAATATTGTGAAATATTATTATACTCAGTGAAATAAATAAATACTGTATGTTTCTGCTATATGAAGTACCTGGAGTAGTCAAATTCATAGAGAAAGCAGAATGGTGTGTGCCAGCAGCTGGAGGGAGGAGCAGTGGGGAGGAGTCATTTCATGGGGACAGAGTTTCAGTTTGAGATGGTGAAAATGCTCTGGAGATGGGAGGTGGTGAGAGTTGTACAACAGTGTGAGTGAACTTAGTACCACTGAACTGTACACTTCAAAATGGTCAAAATGGTCATTTTTACGTATATTTTACTACAATTAAAAAAAAAAGAAAGACCGTGGAGTCATTCTCCTCCTCTGGGCCTCCGTGATACCATCTGCAAAATAAATGTGTTGGAACAGATGGTTTTTGAGGATATGCTCAACTCCGCAAGTCTATGTGTCTCAAACACTCCCTCCATCCTCATGGGTACAGCACCAAGTTGGGGAGATGCGATGCCTGAATAAGAAGATAAAATAATACTAGTTAATAGTCCAAGTACCCAATTAGTGATGTAAAAAAAAAAGAAAAAAGGAATATGTTTCACTCTGAGGAGGGATAGAGCAAAAATGCAGAGGCCAGCTTTGTGGACCTGGAACAGGGCAAGATCCATTTAGCCAGCGTCAGACATCGATGTGGGCTCTGTGCTGGGATGGCAGGAGCACAGGCGAGCAGACCTTAGCACGCCAGGATCCACGGAATGGTGAGGAGATGAGACGTGGTAGTAGAAGTTTCCTGTGCCCCCGTGAGGAAACTTGGAACAAGACCAAGGGAGATTGGAGGGAGTCTGAGTGGAAGACTGAGAACAGAAGGCCAGGCCTGTCCACAAACTAGCCGTGTGTCGCCTGGGAGAATCGGGTTCTCCTCGTGACACCAGGGCCTCCTCCTCTGCAGAATGAAGACATAGACCAGCTGATTTGGTCCTGCCCTCCTTACAGTTCCAGAATTCTGTCCACCAGCCATTAGCAAACTGGGAACTCCTACTGCCAGGCCCCATGCTGGACCTTGGGACTCCAGCCATGACCGACCCAGAACCTTCCCTCTTGAGGCTCACTTTCTCTTAGGCAGCAGCCAGTGGGACAGGCCAACTGATATATATAAAAGAAGGCCATAAGAAAATCCGTCCAGTAGTAATGTCCAGAATGAATTAAACTGAGAATTTCTGGAGACAGGGCGACCAGCAGGGGGGTTCCTTTGCAAAAGTGTAGGTGTGGATTAAGACCCATGAAGACCTGGACCTGCTTAGGGGAGGAGGAAATGAAATAGAGACCATATATGCATGAACTCTAGAACAAAACGGATCTTAGATTTCATACCATAGTACTCTACACCTCCTCCCTGCCCTTCCTGCCCAGTTCAGCCTCCCAAAGCAGCCTTTCCTTCTAACAGTTTCTCCTCTACCTTTGGGACCTTCCATCCCATGGTCATTGAGCCCCCATACACCTTCAACATATTTACAGAATGCACTCTCCTCCCCCCCCCCCCTTGAAATTCCACTTGGTCCCAAGGACAGAAGTTTCTCTTAAGCTCAGAAATGGAACTTGTTCATCGCCCAGGTAGAGAATGGAAGAAAGGGTTGGTGTTTTTCCACTTTCCCAGTATAGTGATCCCTATAATACTGCTTCTGGTATGACATAAAAATTTCTCCTCCTGTGAGGCCCATGCCATCTGGCACTAACATGTTCTAGGTGTGCTTATCACTGCTGTGTTTTTCTAATTATTCTCTACATTTTCTGAGGATCTGGAAACTTGCTCACAGTCTTTCTTCTGCCCCATGATTCCCACCCTCCCCGACAGTTTCTTCATGCCAGCCTTGGTTTGGGCTTCCCCATGACTCTCCCCTGGTCCCACCACTACGCCACGCCTTTCCCTTTCCATGATTTTTCTGTTCTCCTCAAACATGTATCCACCACAGTCCCTCATTTCATCTGATTATTTGCCTACTTCTTCCCATAGAAGTAAAAGCCACAAGTCAGGAACTCCTTGAACAGTTTTCATCTGTGCCACCACATACCGTCTCCTATTCTGTCCTTAGGATGGAGGAAGCTCATTTCCTCCCAGATTCTCTAGGACTTCTCTGCATCACGTATTCCCTCTCCATCCTATGTGCCTGTTGGCTCTTTTTCCTCGGCATGAAACACATCCAGACCCCACATGTATTTCTAATTATGGCCTCCCCCTCATCCACTAGTTTTATGAGAACCATCTATGCTTCCTCCCTTCCCAGACACTCCTCAATACCCCCCAAATTTTTCTTTCCCTCATCACTCCACAAAAATTGCCCTCACTAAAGCCTTCAATTACCTCATAATTACTAAACTAAATGGATACCTTGCCATCTTATCTTTGCCTCTCTCTCAACATTTGATTCTGTGGATCTGAGGGCCACCATAATGGTTGATTTCAGTGGGTACCACCCCACATAGATTGGGATCTAGATTGGTAACTCCAGGAATTGTGCAGAGTGCCCTGGTTGAACTTCCATTCCTCTTGAAAATTTCTCTGCTTCATCTTCTCTTGGTCTTCTTTTCTCTGAAAAACCTCCCTGGTTTTTCTATATCTGTTTGCCCTTTCATAGTCTCTCTCCAGATCCCTTTTCCTCTGCCCATACTTAAAATCTGGTCTGACCATGGGCTCCCTCTTTGGCATTCTTCTTTTTCACTTTGGACAATGACCTTGGAATCGGTCATCCACCAGTGACCTCACCCACCTCTTGTCCTCCTTGCACACTGAAGCCTTATCAGTTTATACCTCCAGTGCTGACCTCTCTCAGGAATCCAAAACCCTTATTCACAACTATCTCATCTTCTTACCCTTATATTTACAGATGCAAACTTTCCTCACTTTCATAACAACCAAACGCGGGGATGGTCTTCATATTAATTATAAATATGAGGCCAGTGAACTCACTGTTAGAGATAGCAGGCGGTCTGTTGATTGGTCCATCTTTCCAGTATATCACATTATGAATGAACTGAACATCAGAAGATTATTTAATTATAATTCAGACTCTACCACTGGCTGTGGAATTTGGACAAAAACTTAATCTCTGGTATTAAATCTCTGAGGCTAGAATTCCAAGCTTCTTCTCCATCCAAGATGAGTGGACCTTCAGCTATGCCCCATGCTTACTACTGCCTCTATATCTGTCCTCTCCAAATGAAAACCCTGCCCCTCTTCTCCCCAACCACCCACATCGGTAGGCCCAGCCTTTGGTTCCCGCACATGCCACCTCAACCACTAGGGCTATCACATGACCCTTTGTGGCCCTGCCCCGTTATTTAACAATTTCGTCTTTACCTGTCGTGTCTTTCCAGCATGTTGTCATCTAAACCACCTTGTGTTCTCCCCAGGGGTTCACACCGAACTAAGCACATAGAAGGTACTCAATAAATACTTGGTAAACACACTTAAGTGACATAGCCAAGCACAGAAGGGGAGGTGGATGGCCAACACACTGAGAACGGACAGAAAGAACACCCCCCTCCAGAAGCTTGTAGAGATGGCCGGCTGACTCAGCACGCAGGAGTCCCCCTGGGCCTATAAACTTCGGTGATTGGCACTGTTGCAACTTAAATTTCTGCTGAGTAGAGTCATAAATATTAACCTGAGAACATAATAGTGAGAATGGCTCCTTCTTTTTCACAGACTTAAGAACAGAAATATTTACCATCACGTCCAGAGTATAATATCAATATATTATTGGGCACTGTGCATATAAGAAAAACACATTTCCCAGAAAGTGTCATTGTTTATCTTGAAACAGTGGAGAGAAAATGACCTTTAAGATTTCTGGGACAAAACCCAAAGTGCTACTAAATTGGAAACCTGTTTAATGGCTAAGATGGCCTACCTCTAGATTAATTATGGATGCTCTACCATTTCAAGATCGCATTAGGAAGGAAGCATGTCACCAACTGTGACCAATGGGTGGAATGTGAGTCTTGGCTCCATCTTTTTAAAATAAATAAACTGAGGTTGGAAGAAAATTTGAGATCACTTTTGCCTGAGTAAAATAAAATCTGTTTAGCTAATTCTGTGGACTTGTGGATTGTGTGGGACTCTACAAATCTGCAACCTCCCTTCCCCAGATACATTCAAAATGTAGAAGAGGAAGGAGTCATTTAAAACCTAACCCTTGACTTCTTGCCTTGGTTCCTAACCAAAACTAAAAATAAAAAGGCAATAGAGAAGAAAGTTGGCTCAAAGAAGGAAATTGGATTTTGATAAATAAGAGATCCAAAAACCAAAACTGGAGACATAAAAGAACAGAGGCAATTCTTTAATGTTTTTTGCCATCCCCTGGGGAAAAAGCTGTCTGGAACCTCTAATAAATCATATCAACATTCTTTTTTTATTTAGCTCATATTTTTAATCAAAGTATTTCAATTAAGTTTAAGCAACTACCTTGTTTGAAGTGTCAAATAGTTCTATATGGCTTATAAAGAAAAACAGCCACCCAATTTTCAGAGTTTTCATTTCTTTTGGTGTCTGTTTTCAAACCTCTAGAGACATTTATTTGCTACACAAAGGGTCGGTAATAAACATTTCCTGCAAAGAGAGTAAAGTCGTGAATATTTTAGGCCTTGAGGACCATGTGGTCTCTGTTACAGTTGCTCAACTTTGCCGCTGTGGCACGAAAGCAGCCGCAGACCTGATGTAAACAAGCAGGTGTTACTGTGTTCCAATAAAACTTTATTTACAAACACCAGTGGCTGGCATGTGAGCCATAGTTGACTGACCCCTGAGCTACTCCATGAATTTCCATGTATAGTCAGCACTGTCAGCTGACTTCTTCCGTGGAAGATGAGGATTAGGCTTTTTCCACCGGCCACTGCTCCCCAAAACATGCTTCCTGTGCCACCATCCTCCCAATAGGATGCTTCACTGACTTGGGGTAAGTCGGTATTTGGTGTTCACATTTTCACAGCTTCATGCCTGCTCTTCATAGCCAACCCATGGAACAGAATTACATTTCCTTTCTTGGACAGTATCTTATTTCTTTAGAGATGATAATTCTCTTACTTTTCCACTGATTAATTTTCCATGAATTGATAATGAATGCAAACTTAAATTTTCTCCCGGTTTTTAAAGTCTTTTCTCAATAGTTTTCACACACTCCATTTCATTTTCTTGGAGATATCCATTCCAGAGTGTTCTGACTGGAGAGGCCAGTGGCATCCTCCATCTTCCCTCTCCATCATCATACAGACTCCCTTGACCTCTAGATGGACGTCTAAAACTCTAAAACTCTGAACCTCTAAAACTCCTCTTATCTGGCTTCTGTGACCTCCCCTTTGTTGGTCTACTCTCTTTTTTCCCCCCCAGGGAGCCCTGAGAAAGGTCTTTCCCTAGCTTCCTGAGAAAGGGTGCCTCGGGGTTACATTTTCTGAAACATCACAAGTCTTAAAATGTCTTTATTCTCCCTCACATTTAATTGAGATTAGACTGAATATAGAATTCTTTCCCTTTAGAAATTATTTCCCTTCAGAATTTTGGAAGGCTTTGTCAGTGGTCAGCAGTGTTGCTCTCCAGAAGTTCAGCGCTATTCTAATTCCTGATCCTTTACTTGAATCCAGTGTTTTTCTCTCTAGAAGTTTTTTATTCTTTTCCTCTATTTTCTGAAACTTCTTGAATATTATTTGGTGTGGGTCTATTTTGATCCTTTGTAGTGGGTATTCAATGGGTCTTCCAACCTGGAAAGCCATTCTCTTCAACTCTAGGACTTTTCTTTGGACTGATTGCTGAGGAAGCAGGGACAATTTCCTC
Source organism: Canis lupus dingo (assembly GCF_003254725.2). Taxonomy (NCBI): domain Eukaryota; kingdom Metazoa; phylum Chordata; class Mammalia; order Carnivora; family Canidae; genus Canis; species Canis lupus. The sequence continues at coordinate 2,216,480 of NC_064258.1, read as the reverse complement.
TTTCATTTTCTATTTTCTCTTTCTGGAACTTACATTCAGATATCAAACCCTATGAATGATTCCCTAATTTTCTCATCTATTCTCTCATTTCCTCAATTTATTTGTCACTGTTGCCCCTAAATCTTGAGAGCTGGCCTCAAATTTATATTTCAGAATCTCTCGTTGAGCATTCCATTTCTTAGTAATTTCTTTAATTTCCAAAAACTATGTTTTTCTTTTACTGTCCCTTTTCTTCATATCATCAGTTCTTATTTCATGGAAGTAATATTTTATCTCTCTGAAGATATTGTACTTTCCCTACTCAGTGTCTATTCAAATAGCTTTTGCTTGTTTGTTTGTTTTCCTGTGGCCCTCTCCTATGTTTGAGACATTTCTTCAGATGTCTGAATGACCCTTCAGCTGGCACACAAATTTAGGAGTGAGGCACTAACTATATGACTGGAAGTTCAATGCACACAAATGGGACCTGTCATGTGTGGGTGTCTCTGTGGTGTTTTATTGGGGAGCCTCTGACATCATCCTTCCTGAGATTTTTCTTTTGGATTAATCAAAAGCTCCAGAAAAGCATTTTCCATTCTTGCCTGAAGAGTAGACACCTGGGTCTCCTTATTCATAGCTGAGGAAGAAGAAGCCTGTAGGGTTTCAATATTCAGTACGTAAGCTTTGATTTAATATCCCTATTTTCCATACAGAACCCATATTTTTTTTAATTTTTATTTATTTATGATAGTCACACAGAGAGAGAGAGAGAGAGAGGCAGAGACACAGGCAGAGAGAGAAGCAGGCTCCATGCACCGGGAGCCCGACGTAGGATTCGATCCCGGGTCTCCAGGATCTCGCCCTGGGCCAAAGGCAGGCGCCAAACCGCTGCACCACCCAGGGATCCCCAGAACCCATATTTACCCTGTGCTTGGAGTCCCCAGAAAGACTCTCTGCTAAATCTTCTCCAGAGAATAAATCTTGAGTCTTCTCAAATGAGGGAAGTACAGTTGCCTGGGATCTGGAAAGGAAGTGTTTCTAACTCCCAGTGAATTCTTCTGTTTTCAGCTCCACCTTCAACCCATATTCAGTAGTAACAGAATTTTGGTTCAGTTGGTTTGGCCACCATGGTTTGGCCATGCCATGGTTTGGCCATGGCAATTGGGTTGCTTCTCTGCCCTCCCAAGCTGGGCTCACGTTTGTTTCCTTGGATTGGCCACCACTGAAGATGGGTCGGTTGTTTCTCAGCTTCCAAAACACTATCATCTCCTCCTCCATTCTTTATCCTTACATTTTCATGTATTTTAACACTTTACTCTCCTCTTTGTGGGATTTTTGGAGAAAACAGTGGTACAGCGTATGTATTCACATCTTTAATAAGAAGCTTCCAGAACTTCTATTTTAGAGGAAGTTTGAAATGCACATAGAGAAGATACATTTTTAAATATTCTGATTTATTAAAACTAGAGTCATGGATCATCTTTAATTTGCTTTTCAAAAGGATTAATTGGCTAATTAAGGAACTCACAAAGAATTTTTTCAAATAGTGAGGTTTTGCTGTTAAAAACTAATTTCATGTTTTAAAACTATGTGATTTTTCTTCCTCCCTCTAAGAGAGAATTTTCCTCTTCTTTAAGAGCAATGCTCAGGAGAGAACGTAAAATTATATATATATAGTTGCTTGTGATTTACTTATCATGGGATTATATATAAATAATTTTAGAATTACAAAATGAATATTTTGCAGAAAACTTGGAAATAATATATGTAAGACAAGCCTAAAATTCAACCATAGTCTCAACAATCACAGAAAACTTAAGTTTGATATGTTGTCTGCATGCTATACATACACAATTAAGAGCTTATGTACCTACACATCTGTATCATTTCCAATTAATGTTTTAAAATGGGTCCAATCTGTAACATTTGATGTATGTCTAGATTTTCTGAAAGCCTCTACTGTGTAAAGGTGAACACTGCAATGATGAATTTAAGTTTATTTGTTCTTTAAGCATATTTTGTTGAAGAATGATAAGTCCATTGTGTATAGTTAAAATTCAGCTCCACTCACAATTGTCAGACACAATCCATTTCATAGTCATTCATGCCCACATGGCAATGCTTCTCTTGCCTTCGGGCTTTAAATTGGGAATCATCTTATTTGACCTGAAGCCTTCAGCTGAGAGGAAAATGTTGTTAATTGCTCTGGTTATAGACAGAATAGTAATAGGAATAAATAACCAGAAAATTCATTAATTACTCCTGTTTTGATATTTTAAACCTGTCAGTTATCTTTCTAGCCTGACGAGAATATCTTGATAAAGCACCATTCTTGGAATTTCTGCTTTCATAAATGTACTTGGGTTTTCTAAGTCTTGCTTTGCCTGTCACTGAACCAAAATCAGTACAGACGTACATATAAAAACCTATGGTCAAGACAAAAACTATTCCTTCAACAACATACAGCTTCCAAAAGCCACATGTAGGCCAAAATATATTCATATTGATTATTTTCACTTTTATTTAACAAACATGTACTGAGACCCTGTTTCTTGCTTAACACAGTGCCAACTATCCCCTTCTTAGCATCCTTCTTAGTATAAGAAGAAAATTCATCATCAGGGGAGAAAGAAAAAGTGGGGGGGGGGGGAGTTAGGAAATAGATGACAAGAGTATGGCAGGAACCCAGCCCAAGAACCAAGGGTCTTTAGGAATAAGGAAACAGATAAATGGGAAGCTGGCCATTAGACTACAGGGAGCCTGGGTTTGATTCAGAGCATGACCAGCAACCAGGACAATTGCCCTAATCTGTACCAGACTCTAGGATAGAATTCAGCAATTAGGTGGTATTTAATGGAGACGTGAGGATTTCAGAGACTCTAGGGACACCTAGAAAAGTAGGTGGATATAGGTATTACCCACACAAGTCCTACTTAAACTTATTTTACAGATAAGTCCAATAGAAATCATTATTTGGTTTCCTAGCCCTTGCAAGATCTGTCACAAACAAGGAGGATGATCTGGATAACACATCAGAGACAGCCACGTTAACTACAAATAAGAACAGGCAGCTAGATACTTAGCAGCAGGAGAGGAGATAAGCAGTAAGATGTGAGAAATCACAAATCTCGGCCATTGCTCTGGGACTGTATCCCCCGTGGAACCTCGCTCCTAGAATCAGGACTTTTGCAGACCAGTGGATAGTGGTGAGAGACATCTGAGCTAGTTCTTCACCCTGTGGGGAAAACAAACTTCTGCTGACATCACACTGCTGAGGACTTTGCCCTCCTCTCCCCATTCTCATCTCATTAGCAACGTGAGTGTTCACACCCTTCGGGATGGATGCGGTGGGTGTTAATGAACATAACCCTTCTGTGTAGCTCGTGTGATTTTTTTTTTTCTAATAAATCCAGCGATAGGCTGTAAGCAAGGGGAAAGAGGATAGCAGCTGTCTGGAGGCTCCTGCGAACACAAAGCATAGATGGTAGGGGTCAGATTGTTTGGGGTTTCTGAAAGGGTCAGAAACTTCCTAAAACTGGTTTAGGTGTTAGTACTTGGTGATCAGACACTGATGACTCTGGATAGTCTTGCCTACATTCGAATTAGGCACGTTTTTAAACGAAGCAGGTGGCATGGCATGTAAAGTGGGGGACACCGTTAACCTTTGCAAATGGACTCCGTGGTCCGAATGGGTAATTACACGTTTCTTCCCATTAGGAGTTACAACCTCATCAAGATTCTAATCCCGCTCTTGAGTGTGAATCTCCAACAGGACAACAGGGATTTATTAAGAGAGGGGAGAGGGAGGGAGGGGCATCACTGTCTTCCTCTGGAGCAGAGCGATGGTCAGGAAAGAACAGAGCAAAAGAGTAAAGCCTCTCTCTGTGTTAACACAGCTTACCGGTTCTAGCCTAGGTTTTCCAAGTTGTCAGTAATCAAAACATCAGGAAAGGAACTATAACCTCTTCTCCTGAAGGATTTCTTTGAACAACTTCTTAATAACATGCCGTTTTTTATTGCACAGAGGCTCTTCCTGAAGGATGTATGATCTAAAGGTACCATTTGTCAGTGCCAGCTATTTGTCAGTGAATGGAGAGACTGATGAATTGGCTATTAACACGAATAAGAAAGCATATTGATTAAGTTGACTTCATTTTTTGTAATATGCCAGCCAGCAACAACGCATGGAAAATACACCCTGTAATGAGGAGCTGCTTTTTCCTTTATACACCATTAAGACTCTTGCATATTTTATTCTGGCAAAATAGATCCTGACTGTGACGAAAAAGATCATCCTCTTGTGCTCATATATCTTTCCCATAAAAGTGAGCTAGATGGAAATTTTTATAACTTTCTCAAAAGTAATCATGATGTCAAAATCCTTTGTCTTCTCAGCATTTGCAAGGTTCATTCCATTCATCATCTTAAAAGCCTCATAAGTAGCATCAGTTCTGCTAGGTAGAGCTGCATTCGTGATGGCATATTTAAGTGAACACATTCTCCCTTCACCTGGAGAAGGCATCCCATTGCTTTAATTCCCCCAGCGTTGCACTCAAGCTTTTATATCTAAGCCGGCTGCACTGGAGGTGCTAATGAATGTGCTGCCCTCCCAGGGGCTGCTGACAGTTTCTCCCTGAACCTTGTCCACCAGGGGCTAGGGTTTAGGAGACCATGTTCAAATCTTGCAGAATGGAGAGCCTCATTCTGTCTAGAAATTTTGTCTGTTTTCTCTCTGGTGTCGCACTGGACTGTGGGAAGCAGCAGGTACTGATGGATCCCAGATGATGGAGATCTGAGACCTAATAAGTAATGGCTAGTAATGCCACTCCATACCGCATGACTGCTAGACCCCGAAAGGACATGGAAGGTGAATCAGACATGCTGACTGACCATCACTAAAGCCTCTATAGTCAAGACTATGACATATGCAAAAATTAAGTTAATACCTAGTAGAAAATTAAAAGGGTTTGTTTCAACAACTTCTTAATAAGATGCTGTATTATCAGCGATTTCTGAGGAATTCATCTAAGATGCTGTTTGTCAATGTAGGCTCTTTGCTGATGAGTGGAGATCCTGACAGATTGGCAGCCTACCTGATATATATACTTTCAGAGTAAAGAGAGCTTCTTTCTGCGGGAAAGAGCATCTGGATGAGCACCCCACAGAAGGCCAGAAGGCAGGGCCAGTAACAAGGGTGGCTATTAGAAGGTGCACATGGTGTGGAGAAGTTGAGTGAGAAGTGAGTGAAGCCTAAAGCCTAGGGTAAGGAATTTGGACTTTTATTTGGCAGGTAGTGAACTGTTGAAAATGAAATCGGACAGCAGAGTACAACAAGGAGGGTCGACAGCTTAGTAGAAGGAAGCCGGGAGTTCCAATCAAAATGTTTAGGGTTTTGGATTCAGAATCCAGAAAAAGAAACCTATCAAAATGGCAAGGAAGGGGTTTGGCTCTGATACAGCTCTCCATGGTCATAGTGGCCATGGGACTAGTGGCCTGTGGGACACAGGGGCTGGCAGCAGGGGGATGAAGAGGGAAAGAAAGTAGTTTTCCCAAAGCCAAAGAAGGGTTTTCAACCTGGTACATCATCATGGTCAAATTTATCAATCAAAATTGTGTTCCTGTTTAAAGGAAGTAGTACATTATACTGTATCCAACATAGCTCCCCAAAGCAAAGTTGGGCCGATGCGTAAGTTAGATCTGTTCTCCCAGCAAAGGAGCAAAGTCCCTTAAGATCATAGGTGGAGGGAAATCAGTTATTTTATATGACGTGTGCAATGCACTCATCGGGCCAAATAATCTCTCTCTTTTATTAAAAAATGATTTTATTTATTTATTCATGAGAGACACAGAGAGAGAGGCAGAGACACAGGCAGAGGGAGGAGCAGGCTCCATGCAGGGACCGGATATGGGACTCGATCCCGGGTCTCCAGAATCACACCCTGGGCTGCAGGCGGCACCAAACCGCTGCGCCACTGAAATAATCTCTTAATGTTTTCTTGACATGCTGAGAATACATTTCCCTAGTTTTTAGATGCAATGTCTCAATGTAGGCACATGTTCCTGGGGGGCGGGAGGGAAAGGAGAGAGAACAAAGAGACAGAAATAAGAAAAACTGTATATTTATTTATAAATCACAGTAGAATTCTAGCCAAGATTTGCCAAGAGAACCATAAAATTCTGGAAATTTGGGGGAGAAGCATCACAAAAAGGAACTAAGCCTTGTGACCATATGCCACCCCTAACTTTCTGATCCCTTTCACTGCACTAGTGTACATTTTGAGGGAAATTGAAGAAACAAGAAATATTCCTACAAGCGCATGGTGGCCATGACCTACCAAATTTGGAGTATGAGATAGTAACACACTTGTAGATGGATACATTTATATGCTTATCTCTAACATCTCCAGGATAACTGTTTTGTATGTAAATTTATCATCACTTTCACCTGGATGCCAAAGATACGGACCTTTTTCAAAGTTGTACTTGAGCACATCCCTTATAGTCCCTTCTATAGTTACTAAGCTCCAGGTTCTGGAAACAAGGAATGAATGTGTTGCTGCAATATAACAAAACAAGACAACAATACAATGGTGCTAACACTCTTTAGGGGCTTCCACAGTCAGGTTACCTATTAGTTTATTCAGTCTTATCTCTCCTTTCTTACCCCAAGCCCTCTATTCAAGCTGTTCACCTAGCTGTTGCCTCAATAAGCATTGTTGTTGTTTTTTAAAAGATTTTATTTATTTATTTATTCATGAGAGGCACCAAGAGAGAGACAGAGAGAGAGAGAGGCCTCTGAGACACAGGTCGAGGGAGAAGCAGGCTCCACGCAGGGAGCCCAATGTGGGACTCCATCCCGGGGCTCCTGGATCATGCCCTGGGCCAAACCAAGGCAGGCACTAAACCATGGAGCCACCCAGGGATCCCTCAATAAGCATTGTTATTGTTTGTTTTCTTTCTTCCTCACCTCTAGCTTTTGTTCAAGGAAATCTCCCTCTCTCTCTCTCTCTCTCTCTCTCTCTCTCTCTCTTTTCCATTTTCTTAAAGTCTACCTATCCTTCATGGCCAGGATGAAACTTCCTCCTGATATCTCCTCCAATATATGCCAAAGCGTCCTGATCTCTCCCATCTCTGAGTCCTATAAATCAAATTGTTGGTGGCATTCATGTGACTAATGGTAATAATGGCATCATTATTATTACAATCACTGCCATGCCCGGGGCTTATCCAAACAATGCTGTCATGTCAAGTGTATTTTACAAGTCAATAAACAGGTTAAATAAAAGAAGGTTAAATGGTTAAATAACTATCGGAAGTCTTGTAGCTACCAAGTCATAAGGACATCCTGGCTCAAGCCAGCACCCACTGACTTGAAAAATCCATGGTCTTTCTTCTGTGCCAGTTGGTTTCCCAGTCATGGATTTCCTTGATTACTGTTTAACAAATCTATTTTGTGCATGATTCTAGAAGGGGGTAATTTTTTTGGAAAGCAGTTGCCTCATTGCCCCACTGTGCCTACTTTCCACTTTGTTGACCTCATATAAAGTGTCCAGTTAATATTGGAGGGACCAATTTGAAATAAATACCCATCATGTGGGCCTTCATTTCAAGTTCCTCACCTTTATTGAGAGATGGCTTATCACCATCACCTTTAACTCTTTTTTAAAGAATTGCCTCTTCCTTGATTCTACATGAAGGATAGACTTTACTAATCAAGACAGCCACCATCTGTGTCTATTATATGAATGTGAGCTCTTGAAAACACAAATATTTATGGACCAGAAATTAGGGGAGGGTAGAATACATCACTGGGATTGTAAAAAGGAGGCAGGTTAGAATAGCCATTTCCTCTTCTGCTGTCCATGGGGTCAGCCTTTCCAGCCACCTGTTCCTAAAGAGGAAGAATTAGATGTCTCCAAAGTCCCATTCATCTTCCAAATGAGAGCATCAGATGGAACCTGCACCATAGATACCATTCATAGGCAACAACCAGGAAGTAGCAGGTGAGCAGAAATGGATCCTGGTCCACCCTGGGAAGCCATCTATACTTCCTTACTGAGATACCACCTTCTCACGGCCTTCCCTGACCACTGTTTTTAAAATTGCAACTCCTACGGCATGTATGGGATGTCCGTCTTCCCTGGCTTTTTCTCACTAGCTCATGTTCCCGTCTGGCATACAATGCCTTTCACTAAATTGTTTGTGGCCCTTTTCATCCCACTGGACTGTAAGGTCCATGAGAGTAGGGATTGGGGTCTGTTTGTTTTGTTGTTTGCCATATACCCAGAACCATAACCATGGGACACAGAGGAAGTACTTAAGAATATCTATTGAGGGACACCTGGGTGGCTCAGTGGTTGAGCGTCTGCCTTCAGCCCAGGTCCTGATCCCAGGGTCCCAGGATCGAGTTCCACATCGGACTCCCTGTATGGAGCCTGCTTCTCCCTCTGCCTATGTCTCTGCCTCGCTCTCTGTGTCTCTCATGAATAAATAAATAAAATCTTTAAAAAAAGAATATTTATTGAATGAATGAAATGAATTGTAAGTAGAACACTTAAGGGTGTTGAGGAGCTGTCTTAGGAAAAACTCAATCTTTGTTTCAACACCAGGTGTATGAGGGGGGATTTCCCCTACTAAACAATTCTCCATGACACCCACCTAGAGTCCTACAATTAAATTCAATTCTGACACTATCTACCTGGAGAGACCATCACCTCCCACAGGTTAAGAGCTCAGTCCCACAGGGCTGCCCCCACCAGACCTCAAGATGCCGATCACAAATCCATCTGTCACCTGTGCTCCTGACCAATTGGCTATGAATTGGAGGTTCCCATGACTGCTTCTCAGGATTGGTTAATTTGCTAGAGTGACTCACAGAACTTAGGGGAGTTTCCTTTCTGTTTACCAGGTTATTACAAAAAGATTATGATAAAGGAAACAGGTGAACATCAAGGCGGCAGAGATGCAAAGGCAAGGTGTGTGGGGCGGGTTCAGAGCTTCCATGCCCTCTAAAGGGGATACCACTCTCACAGCACCTGTTCACCAACCCAGAAGCTCTCCAAACCCCATATTCTGGGATTTCTATGGAGGTTTCATCATGTAGGTATGATAGATCATTCACTCCATTCCCCTCTCTGGAGAATGGGAGGCAGGGCTGAAAATTCCAAGCTTCTAATCACAGCTTGGTCTTTGGCTTGGGTTGAAAATGTCTATGTCAACGTGATCCATGGCCTCATTTTTGCAGAGTCAGCTTTTAACATACATAGCAAATTCTATAAAATATCTGATGGCAAGCCAGACCTAGAGTGAGGCCATTCTTGTGAAACCAATGGACAGTTTCTTATCCTCCCTTTCGTGTGACATTCCAGAGCCTCAGAACATAGTAGCACAGAAATTCCTTAAATACAATTTTGAAGTGTCTTTTCACCTACACTAACTTGGTGCCTGTTTATTAAGAAAAAGAAGAAGTTCAAGCGAGCGCTCTCAGGCACCGGGCCCAGGGTTGCTGTTCTTAGAAAGACCCAATCATGGGAGCTGACCCTTTTTCTCAGCACTGTTTTCTCTATGCTGCTTTAGGGAGAGATAGACTCCATCCCAAGACTACCCCCTCCCCGTCTGCTGATGGGTTTGGAATCTTGATCTTGGATTAGGATACCTATCAGGCTCCCTGGGACTGAATTCTGATGACCCTGGGGACTCTGGTGTTTCTAGAAACTGCTGCAAGCTTCCAAGGATTAAGTTACTTGCCAGTTAGTTAAAAAATAAACTCTGTTTTTATATGGCCTGTATTGGAAGACAGGAAGAGCGACTCTAGAGACATCAGAGGTTCAAGAAAATGCCTAGAAGGCGGTCAGAATGTTAAGCACCCTCACTCTTTATTCATTGAACTAACGGTTGTTGAGAACCTGCTGTGGACCAGGCCCTGTGGCAAGTCTTATACTGTGGACAGTCTTATACTGTGAGGGTGGAGAAAGCCTGGAAGAGGTCTCAGGGGATGAAGGTGCAGGCAGTGGGTGCCGAGTACACTAGGAGGCAGTACAGGAGTTGAGGATGGCCCCAGGGCCCAAGGGTTGAGAGCCCAGTCTTGTGCTGTTAAACCAAGGGGACCGTGGAAGAGGCTTTGAAGGAAAAGGTCATGAGGTGAGGCTCCAGGTGGTTTGTTGGTGATCACTGGTCCCAGTAAGCAGTACCTATTGGACCATAGGCACCAAAAATACCACCAGGTAGAGTTAGTGCTGTGCTCGCTCTCCATCTCACAGATGGGAGCCCTTGAATATCCTGTCCCCTCTTACTGGAATGCTCTTCATCCAACACGATGCCTGACTAACTCTGACTCCCCTTTCAAGTGACTACACATCACCTCATCCAGGATGCCTTCCCTGGTGCCCCAAAGCAGAGTGAGAGCCTCTCCCTAGAGCTCCCTCCCCGGGAATCCCTTACGTCACCACCCCACTGCCCTGGTGGAGCCTTGTTGACTGAACTCACCACTGCCACCCAGTGACAGCCAGTGTCTGCCCCACAAGGTGTACTCTGCCAATTCGGATTGGAAAAGGGGTGCATGTAATGGCCTGCTGACTTGTCTAAAACCCCAGTAGATACAAATTTCCCAACAGCTAGTGCACATGATAGCATCCAGTAACTGTGTGGACCGGGGAGGGGGGCAGAAGCGAGAAAACGGAAGTGAGCATCCTTGGACCACGTTGGACCACAGTTTCTTTTTTTTTTTTTTAAGATTTTATTTATTTATTCATGAGAAGCAGAGAGACAGGCAGAGGAAGAAGCAGGCTCCATGCAGGGAGCCCGATATGGGACTCGATCCCGGGTCTCCAGGATCACACCCCAGGCTTCAGGCGGCGCCAAACCGCTGCGCCACCGGGGCTGCCCAGCCTTTAATTTATAAGGATAGAATGGAAGGCGTTGTCCCCCTCTGCAATTCATGGGAATGGAGGAAAGCCTTCTTTCCCCGTGCACCAAGAATGTTCCAGGTACTCACAGGGCTGGTCCTACAAGCACTGGCATCGGGTCCAACATTGCTCTGGTCAGGAGGGGGTTGGGGAGAGGCTGCAGGGCAGGACAGCAGTAGGTTCTGGGCACACACTGCATCAGTGGCTGGACACCAGAACTGGGGACACCTCCCTCCCAGGCCCTCCTCTCCTAAGCCTGCACAGGAGCTTTGCCCCCTTCCATTCCCAGGGTCCTCCTTCTGCTTCAAGAACCCTGCAGGCAGGGGTCCCGAGCACATTCTAGTTGTGCCTGTACCCTCCCCAGTGCCACTCCATGTGTCCAGAATTTCTGTGAGCCTGAGCACCGGGGGCAAATCCCCTCCTAGAAGGAAAGGCTGGAGTGGGCAGGAGAAGCATGGAGACAGGAGAGAGAAGAGGTGGAGGAAACTGCTCTAGCAGGTGTGGCAAAGCTGGGGCCTTTATGTGTTCCTACAGATGCGTAAAAGGACTGTGTTATACCTGGTACCGTCATGACAAACTAAGAGAAAAAAGAAATGCATAAACATTTGGTTCAACTGAGTACAAGTCATAATTACTATAGTTATTTTTTTATTGCACAACGATTGCATAGCATTAAACGTGGATATTGAAACCATGTAAGTTTTATTTGCTTATATTACAAAATTCCAGCTTTTGTACGTTCCACCTTCATATTTTATTCTTCAGATGACACGATGTGGTGCTTTGCTCACAATTAGAGGGAGCATTGATTGTGAACAGGTCACCAAGAGAGAAAGGATTATTTGCTTGGCCAGGGCAGGGCCCCTGGCTGTTCTAGAAAAAGGCATCGAATCTCAGTGTATTGTGCAAACATCTTGGTTCAGAGCAACGCCCTCCTGAATCCCACAGTGTTCGTGCTCTGTGGTAATATATTATCATTTGGACTTGGCTAGCTGCAAAACACAGCGATGTGTTCTGGGTACTAAAACAGACTAATTCTTCCTGCTAAATAAGAAGAATTTCACAAATTATTGTCAATCAGACATTGAAATAGGCTCCAGGGGAAGAGAGAGAAGCAACATTATTCATGCCATTTAAAATTAAACCAGGCCATCAATTTATCTGCCTCACAGGCTGTTTGTCCTTTTTTGAATAATGCTTCAGGAATCGATATTGGGGGAAGGAGGGGGGCAAATATAGAACAGTTTGTCAGTATAATGGTTTTGCTATAAATCTGCAGAAAGCAAAATGGGGTTCAAATCAAGTGTGAAATAGGGTCACGGAAGCTCCTAAGAGCACCATCGTAAAATGATGTGCTTTTAATTACCTACGTCTTTTTGCCTCTTACACACAATTCCAATGACGTTATAAAAGTAGTTGAGGAAGCAGTGAGAATTTATAGGAATCGGATAAACTCACATGGGAGTTCCTGCTGTGCAACTCACTGGCTTCTTGGTCCGGGGTGTCCTCAGCCATAAAATGAGGAATAATGATAGACCTGCCTCATCAGCTGTGGAGACGATTTAACAAAAGCAAGTATGTGCTGTTTCTAGCACATGACGCAGCATAAAGGAAAGTCCAGTAAGCTCCACAGGGTGTGGGCTGTGTCCGCTTTGTTCAGCCTCGTACCCCAGGACTGACCACAGCACGTGGCATATGACCGACACTCCAGAAATAATTGGTTAACTGGGGTAATTAGTGAATGGTAGTTCAAATGGTATTATTGTACCATCTTTGGTGTTTTAATGGCTGTACAGTATTCCATTCCGTGGCCATAACGTCCTTAACCTTTGCACTCTGTGCACGTCTCGGGATTCAGTGTATATTTACAAATGTCTCTGATATTGACATCTCTCTCTCTTTTTTTTAATAAATTTATTTTTTATTGGTGTTCAATTTGCCAACATACAGAATAACACCCAGTGCTCATCCCGTCAAATGCCCCCCTCAGTGCCCGCCACACAGTCACCCCCACCCCCCGCCCTCCATCCCTCCCACCACCCCTAGTTCGTTTCCCAGAGTTAGCAGTCTTTATGTTCTGTCTCCCTTTCTGATATTTCCCACACATTTCTTCTCCCTTCCCTTATATTCCTTTTCACTATTATTTATATTCCCCACGTGAATGAGAACATACAATGACATCTCTCTTTGTGAGCGGGGGCAGGGCTTCCTAGCGTAGCAGGAGAACAGCCCACGAAAGTCTGAAAAACAAATCTTCAAGCAGCATGGAGACAGAGGCTGCATGACCATCCTCTAACGCCAAGCGAACTAGGGTGGACCCTGGTGCAAATTTCTCACGCGAGAAAAAAGGTTGCGGCTTGCAGAGCTGAAGCAACAGTTAATGCCAGGTTTCTGACCAGAATCCGAAGTGTCTTTGCTCTGGGCCAGTATTTTTTTTATGCAGACCTGGTCCGTGTGTACACATATGCACGTGGCCACATGTAGCAGACATGCCATGTCATGCTTACACAACTGTGCACCTAGTTAGCCTGCACTGGGCCCGGATCACAGAAGTTAGAGGTGAGAGCACCACAGCCCTCATTTTCAGGTGAGGCTGAGTGGCTGGGAAGACTTTGTGGAACGTTTTGGTATCTGTTCCCACAGTGGAAATGCAAACAGAGGGGCACAAGGTTGGCTCAGAGGGTCTCTGTATAAAGGCCGCCAGATTTGCTGCTATAAAGCCTCACACAGCATCCCCTTCCTGGGTGACTTCAGCCTAAGTTCCAGAAATTCTCTTTGATGATGTCACTGAGTTCACCAGACCAAGGGACAGTGACTTTTGTTCCGACGGTTGTAAAAATATCAGGCCTAATGGAAAAAGACACGCATGCAACCAGAAGAGCCGGAAGAGATGCCTCCGAGTCAGGCCTCCCACTCCTAGAGGGCCTTTCTGTGCACCGTGCAGAAATGTGTGTCATCTGATTCCCGGTCCGCTGCACACAGATGGGGATGCGGGGGTGAGTGGTAAGGACCACCAGGCTCCGTGTGTGAGCTGAGGAATGTCCTGAAGGGCCCTCAGTGGAGAAAGCAGGCAGACACCTAGAATGACAAGAGCATAAGGAAAATTTGAACTCAGTAGCCTACACCCCTCACTCCACAAGAGCAAGTTGGTACTCCAGGAAGTACTCTGACCTGCTGGAGGGCTGTCACTGGTGTCTAAAGCTGCCTGATTTCTGTCCCAGAACATTCACCCCTGCATCAGTGTTCTCCATCCTTGAAAGAGGGTCGCTCTGTTTAACTTGTCAGCATTACAAGTGTTTGCTAGAGTGGGTGTAATGTCATCATAATGGCTCCAACCACCCACAGCATGAGTTCTAGTGACGTTCAGAAGACGTGGTATAGTCCCCACTCGAATGAGTGACAGTAACAGGACCAGATTGTCCTTCTTACTTAGCAGAGACTCCAGTTGGATCTGAGTTGTGCCTGACCCAGGATTCAGGCATGTCTGGGGAGAGAACCTACAACCCTTCTTATGGATCCAAGGAGTCCATTTCCTTGAGGGATCGATCCCAGGGTCTCTTGGGAGAGAACTCATTCAAGGGAAGAGAAGTCCAGATGAGAGGCACCACCCATTTGGAGCTGGAAGCCTGGGTTTGAGATGCAGCATGGTGACTGTCCATCAAGTAACCTAACCCTAGGCAGGGTTAGGCAGCCCTCGGCACAGTGGCTACAGGCAATGATCAAGTTTGGCTGCAAATAACCCAGCTAGGCAGAGGGGACACAGGAAGCACTGCAGACTTTGGAGGGAACATCAGGAAAGTCAGGGAGAGGGCCTGCCCGGATCATAGAGACAGCCCCTGCCGTGGGCCTACAGTTCTGTAACCATAAGGACCAACTCCGAGGCTTTGCAGGGACCACACACACATTGCACTAGACTCGGCTGTGACAGCAGGGAGCACCCAGGCTCAGATACTCAAAACCAGCCTCCAGCACCGGGGCCAGCACACTTTGCCAGCCCCAGCAGTGCCATCACTGCCTTGATGCCCAAGGAGGGAGAGATTAGCAGGTGGTCTGCACCAGAGGGGAGAACTGGCCATGCCAGGCACTGCCCGGGGACCCCAGCATTTGTTGGGGGATACTTCAGGAGAGTGAGGAGACAGAAGTTTGTGAAAAGACACAGCCAGGGACACGCTGCTTTCCTGACATTGAAACTCTTATTTGACCCCCCCTGCCCCCCAGGCCAGCGTTGGCAGATCACTGTCGTGTCCCTTTGTCCTTACATCCATCTGTCCTGGAGGTGGAACCATTCAAAGCTGGGGAAGCTGGGGAAGCTGGGGAAGCTGGGGAAGCCGGGGCACCTGGTCTTCTTGTCTGCACTTAGCCAAATTCCCACTCAGCTGCACGGAGCCTGGAGGAAATAGAAACATGACTAAGCTGATGTCTATTCCGCCAACCGAGGGAAAATATAATTAACACGGCCGCTAGACTCAGCAAAGCCCATGGGAACATCTAAGAAGGAGAGGGCTCCCTCGACTCAAGGTGACGTCAGAGAAAAGAAAGGGCCACCTACTGAAATCCCACAGCCGGCCCCTCTCTCCTGCCAGCAATTCAATAAAGGGAAAGACAAGAGACCCAGGGCCACCATGCCCTTGAGAAGAACCTACTGGGACACCTGGGTGGCTCGGCGGTTGGGCATCTCCCTTCAGCCCAGAGCGTGATCCTGGAGTCCTAGGATTGAGTCCCACATTGGGCCCCTGCATGGGACCTGCTTCTCCCTCTGCCTGTGTCTCTGCCTCTCTCATAAATAAATAAATAAATAAATAAATAAATAAATAAATAAATAAATAAATAAGAAGAACCTACTGCCCCTAGGAGTCACAGTGGGGAGTCTGGCAGCGTGGAATGGGAATGCTCCTGTCTCCTGCCACTCAGACTGTGCCAGCATGACTCACACCTCGGGGTCAAGGGGACACTTCATGGGGCACCCCTGCTGCAGGTCAAGGGGTGTATGAGCCTCTGAGAGCACACTTCCAGCAGAGATCAGAAACCCCCCAGACCCCAGGAAAGCATGAGACCAGTCACTATTACACGTACACTAGTTTATAATTACGTGTCGAAAAAAATAAAAATAAAAATGAAAAATAATAATAATTACTTGTGGAAAAACAGGAGGCGGGACAGCCTTAAGCGCCCCCAGGGGCTGAACTGTGACAGCCGGATCAGTAGGGAGCCTCTCAAAGCTAACAGCCTCCTCAAAGAAACACAAAAGCGAACTGCTTTCTGATCCATTTAATTTTCTTTCCCTCTGGTGACTCACGTTTGATAGATATTACAGGTATTTATAGCTCTTTATGTACCTTAGCCTTTTTGATGCATTCAACTGTAGTATTCTCGAAAGTCCCATAATTCTTTGGCCATCTTTTCGTGACTTCAGCAAATCGGGGCACAGCTTCTCCTAGCCTGGAACTCTTATCTTTCAGGCAGCTGCCAAACCTGGGAGGATGGTCAGCGGGCTTGTTCTCTCCCCTCTTGGCCACTGGTATTTGTGTCTGTCCTCCTGCGGGTCTATCTGAATATTCGGGCTTTGTCACAGTGTTGGCCTTCCATTATGAGACCAGATTCACTTATTCATGCTTTGCACATAAAGAATCCTGATCTTGGATTTGAATCCACTGTCGGAATGGTCTCTGCCTGGTTCTCCCTTATTTCACAGACGTGGGATTAGGATTTAATGAACTGTGTCTACATAGATGCAACTTTATGAAAAAATAATGGCTGAACTCCACTCTTCATAAAATGGTGACATAATGGAACTTTATGATCCAGCTTAATCTAGTTTCATCCAGGGAAATAGGAAAAGGGGACAAAAGAGCTGACGAGCCCACATCAGGATGGAGGAAGGCCGCAGATGTGCAGAAGGTCGCGTGCTTCTCAGGGTCATGTTTTATGAATAAGTGATAATGGGCATGGTCTCTCTCTCTCTCCTTTTTTCTTTTCTTTTCTTTTCTTTTTTTTTTTTAAGTTTTAGTTGCTTTTACGAAGAGATTATCCAGTGGGAGGTCTGGGCATACTAACTGGCTCCTATCTAACCCATGCTTCCTGTTTGGTTAATAAAAAGAAAAGAGTCAAAAATAATAGGTACATTCCAAACCCAGGGTGAAGTCATTTAAACAACTCCTAGTGGCAAGTTTTCCATTTCCCTCCAGTCTGGAGCCATCATGGAAAAACTAAATGTCATAGAACCTGTATCTAAAATAGATACACTCACGGTCCTTAGGGAACACTTCAGAGTTACTGGTTTGTCCTTAAAATTTAATCATTCATTAGGAAATCAATCTTTCAGGTGTTGTCAAACGTAGAACACTCAAGTGCATCACCACAATCCCAACAGTGTGGAAAGAAACTGACCAAGTTTATCTTGGTTCCTCTTTTGCAAAAAAATATCCATTGTCTTTGCTAACTCTGAGACTTCAGGTAAATAACTTCTCTGAGTATTGAAGATGCCCCAGCTAGAAAGGATAATAATCTCTCTCTCCCTCTGTCTCCCAGGGTAGCTGTAGGGTTTATATGCTTAGGTAACAGGGGCGAAGGTGCCTAGCTGTGATGCATTCATTTACCTACTCAGTCACCCAGTATTTATGGACTGGCCCAGACCCTGTGCTAGATGCTGGGAATCTACTGGCAAACAACACAGGACAACGCTCTGGAATTCTCCTAATTCTTCCCGGCCAGACACACACACAGCCCTATATATTTGCCTTCCCTTTGCTTTGCTCCCTGATTTTCTAGGAAGGCATCACCCAGCACCCAGGGAAAGCCTCCCCGCCCCCCCCCCCCCCAGCAACAAATTCAAGCAGCTCCCTCTCCACCAGGAGCCAAGTCTGTTTCCTTTTTTATTTTATTGTATTTATTGTATTTATTTATTTATTTATTTATTTATTTATTTATTTATTTATTTATTTTTATTTATACATGAGAGACACACAGAGAGAGGCAGAGACACAGGCAGAGGGAGAAGCAGGCTCCATGCAGGGAGCCGGACGTGGGACTCGATCCTGAGACTCTAGGATCATGCCCTGGCCGAAGGCAGCTGAGCCAGCCAGGTGTCCCCCGAGTCTGTTTCCTTACTGAGAAAAAGCCAGGACTTTCCTTCTGTCCTAGGAAACAATACTCCGCTCTACCTTTGGTAGCTCTTACACTCACACTCCCAGCACAGGCCTTAGGCAGCTGCAAAGAATCCTGGGGGAATTCCTTCAAAATGTAGATTCTCCGACCCTGCCCCAGACCTATTGGGAATCAGGTGATTTCCGTAGGCAGCCAGGTTTGGGAACCACTGCTTGGATTACCACATTATTTTTATTCAGTCTTTCCAGAATCAGCAGGCATTTATTTTCCTCTGCTACTTCTTCCAAGACCTGATCCTTCTCATCTGCCCACCTCGCCAAAGCCTACACTATAAAGTCTAATTCTCATGCAACAGAAATCTCTACTCCTCACTGCACAGAATGAAAAGGATTGGGCTTTTATGTATTTTTAGCCAACTCTTAGCCCTGCACCATGCAGAGTATACGCTATAGATTGGATTAAGGACGCTTCACTGTGCAATTCCAAGCATGTCTGTGATTTCTCCATAGTGAATAAGCTCTTGATCATACTTCCGAGATGAAGGAGGGAGAGAAGCAACTGACCACAGGGACTTTTAAAGAAAAGCCTTCCACTTGATTAATTTAATCTCCCTGGCAGCTACAACGTGTTTTTTAATTTACACACAGGGAAGAGTTCAGTGAGTTTTGGCGCATGCATATATTCAGATAACCACCACCATAATCGACACATACAGCAACCCCGTACCCCCAAATCTCCCTTGTGCCCATTATACCCGGCTCCTCCCTCGCTCTCAGCCCCTGGGAGCCACTGATCTTTTTTCTGTCCCTCGATTTTTGCCTTTCCCCAAATGTGATTTGTCATATAAAAGGGAGACATACAATATGTTGGCTACAGCATTTTGAAAGATGATGGATTTAAACAAATACTAGAGAAAGGGCCGACTGCTCCTTCTAAAGGTTTTGGTTTCTGGCACTTATAATCTGATATGATGGGTTATTTTGTGCATCATAATCCTTTTTTGCAGCCCCTGTCATCAATTAGAAAGTCAAGATGAAGGACAAGATGAAGTGCCTGTTTCACTTGGCAAACACAGGGAGCTTTGTAAAGGTCAAGCTGCAGACTCCTAGTCTTCTCTCCCGTGGCCAGAGTTTTCCTCTTCCCACCTACCCTCCCGCCCCACCTACACTCTTGGCAAATACCTGTCTCCTATGAGACCTATAACCCGGAGCAGGGGCCATTCCCGTTGCCAGGCATGGTGGGGGTCTATGTGACCAGGGCTTCAGGGGCTCCACCTGGGTCTCAGTAAGCATCTTCTCCCCCCTTACCTGGTCCTCCTGGTTTACCTGTCTTTGACAGGCAACACATATGCAGAAGAAAGTCACTTGATTTTGTAGAATGAAGAATATCAGGATGGTCCTGACAAGTGGAGATGATTTACCCCCTCCCAAAAGAGAGTCGTGGGGCTTTTGCACAATCACCAACAGTATCTGACAGGTAACCCCAGCTGGAAGAGTGAAGAAGGCAGGCCCAGCTGCAAGCAATCTCCTGAGGGGGGGCAAGGAGAGGTCTCTTGGAGTTGTAGAAGAATTAGCAACCATTATTTTTTTTAAGTTGTTACTTATTCATTTATGAGAGCCACAGAGAGAGAGGCAGAGACATAGAGGGAGAAGCAGGTTCCCTGTGGGGAGTCCCGTGTGGGACTCGATCCCAGGACCCCGGGGTCATGCCCTGAGCCAAAGGCAGATGCTCAACCACTGAGCCACCCAGGTGCCCCCATTATATATCTTTTCCCAGATCCCAGGGTCACCAAATGTTCCTCAGAAACAATTCTGCCTGAAGCAGCCTTTGGGGATCCTTTCCTGCCTCTAGCATCCAACACAGCCACCCCTTCCACACGAATCCTGCGACGAAGGCCATCCACGACAAGAACAGACATCACTTTCAGGGCTTGAGTGACTAACCCGCAGAGCACACCCCCCACCCCACCCCCATTATCCCTGCAGGCCAAGCTCTCCTGAAAATGAGCAGCCTCCAAGGTTGGACCCAGATGATCCGAGGCGTCAGCTCAGATCCCAAACACCTGAAAACAGGCTGACTCGCCCGTGCGTGCTGTGCCATGTCTTGGGGAAAGTGGGCTGCAAATAGAATCATATTTAAAAACAACCTAGCAAGGTCCATAAGAGCCACACTGTAGAAGGAGCCTCGGGGTCCATCGACAAATGAATGGATAAAGAAGCTGTGGTCTCTGTATACAATGGGATATTCCTCGGCCTTTAGAAACAACAAATACCCACCATTTGCTTAGACACGGACCTGGAGGGTATGCTGCTGAGTGAAATAAGTCAATCGGAGAAGGACAAACCTTATATGGTCTCATTCATTTGGGGGATATAAAAAAAGTAGTGACAGGGAATAAAGGGGAAAGAAGAAAAAATGAGTGGGAAATATCAGAAAGGGAGACAGAACAGGAGAGACTCCTAACTCTGGGAAACGAACAAGGGGTGGTAGAAAGGGAGGTGGGTGGGGGTGGGGGTGGCTGGGTGACGGGCAACTGAGGGCGGCACTTGAGGGGATGAGCACTGGGTGTTATGCTATATGTTGGCAAATTGAACTCCAATTAAAAAAATAAGAAAGAAGGAAAGAAAGAAAGAAGGAAAGAAAGTAAAAAAAGAAAGAAAAAGAAAGAAGGAAAGAAAGTAAAAAAAGAAAGAAGGAAGGAAAGAAAAAGAAAGGAAGGAAGGAAAGAAAGAGAAAGAAAGAAGGAGAGAAAGAAAGAAAAAGAAAGAAAGAAAGAAAGAAAGAAAGAAAGAAAGAAAGAAAAGAAGGAAGGAAGAAAGGAAAGAAAGGAAAGAGAAAGAAAGGAAAGAAAGGAAAGAGAAAAAAGAAAGAAAGAAGGAAAGAAAAGAAAAAACGAAGGAAAGAAGGAAGGAAAGAAAAAGAAAGGAAGGAAGGAAAGAAAGAAAAAGAAAGGAGAGAAAGAAGGAAAGAAAGAAAGAAAAAAGAAAAGGAAAGAAAGAACAGTAAGAAAGAAAAAGAAAGAAGGAAAGAAAGGAAGAAGGAAAGAAAGAAAAGAAAGAAAGGAAAGAAAAAGAAAGAGAAAGGAAAGAAAGGAAATAAAGGAAGAAAGAAAGAAAGAAAGAAAGAAAGAAAGAAGAAAGAAAGGAAAGAGAAAGAAGAAAGGAAATAAAGAAAAAAGAAAAAGAAAGAAAAGAAGAAAGAAAAGAAAAAAAGAAAAGAAAAGAAAAGAAAGAAAAAAGAAAAGGAAAGAAAAGGAAAGAAAGAAAAGAAGAACCAAGCCCGCCTCCATCCCCCACCCCCCGAACTCCAGTCCGTGTTTTCGGCTTCGCCCGGCCTGGCGGCGCCGGGTCCGCGGGGCGCCGAGCCAGCCTCCGGGCCGGGCCGGGCCGGGCTCCAGGCCGGGTTTTCCCCGGCCCTGCACCTGCGTCTGGGGAGCGGGCGGCGGGAAGGCCGGCGGGCGACCCAGGGCGGCGCTGGGGGCTCCGGGAGCCCGAGCGGCCGGCGGGGCCCCACCTGCGGCGCGGGAGCGGGCGGCACCCCAGAGCGGGGCCGCGGGACCAGGCGAGTACCGCCCGCTGCAGGCTTTTGCTACTTTGAGGTGCTGGGTCCCGGGCGGGGCGCGCCGCTGCATCCAGCCCGCGGGCGCCCCGGGGCGGGGGGGGGCGCCGGTGCGCGGAGCCGGGATGCTCCACCTGCCCGCCGCTTCCGCCGGAGGGGGCCCCGAATCTGGATCCGGGCTCGGGAAGGTCCGGTGCTCCGCTGGGAGCGGGAGCCGGGGGCGCCCGGGTCTGCCCTGCAAGCACGGGAGCCTGAGCCCTCCGCGGGGACCCTGAGCTGGGAGCAAGCCAAGAAAAATCGGGGAAAGGTGGCAGGTAGGGAGGATAGCCTCGATGCAGCGTGCAGGGGTGCAGGGGTGCAGGGGAGCAAAGCTCAGGTTGACGTGGTCCTGCGAGCTGGTGACTGTGCTGCACGATTTTTTCTTTTTCTTTTTTGAGGCTTGTTTAATGGGGAAGGTTTCCTTTTCAACTCAGAGCGGATTAGTTTGTCGTTTTAACAAGGATGATAATTAATAATAATAATAATAATAATAATAATAATAATAATAAATAATGCGGTGCTTTCTTTAAGCAGAAGGAACCCATACATACCACCTACTGGAAAAAAATCTCATCCCAAAGGAGCATGCTTTTACACTTTTACACATGCAAAATAAATTAGCCACTAAATAGAATAAATACTATTTTTTAAAGATTTATTTATTTATTTATTCATGATTGACATAGAGAGAGGCAGAGACACAGGAGGAGGGAATAAATAATATTTTGAGGAAGGATAAGGGATATATGTTCCTCGAATCGCTCATTAAACTTAATTGGTTCTGTTTATTTTACTTTTTTGTGGGGGGAGTGGGGGAAAAAATAAAAGCACTAAGTTGCCTGTTTGGTTTTCCCCTTTTGAAACTTTAAAATGGTGTGTGGTTATCCCTGTAGAAGGCTTTAATTTTTTTACCCTCCCATTTGGCAGCCGGCTCCCAAGACCTCGCTTATCTCCCATATGGGGACTGGTTCCCACAGATAGTGAAGAGGAGAATTGATTCTGCTTTTTCTTTGCATAATACCTAATCATCACCATTAGCACTTCAGAAGTTCAGCCTTCTGAATACGTGTCCTTTCTTCCCACATTTTCTATTGATTTACATCATTAACCATCAAAAGAAAGCTCTTCTTTTGATTAAGAAGCCAAAGAATTGGGGAAATCATAGATTCCTTCAGATTATTTATGTAAAGATTGCACACCTGATTTATGCTTATTAGTTTAATGGGATGGGGAGAGAGAAAATGAGAAACCTAACTCCTGCATCTCTGGGTCCATCTTTTTCTGGAACAAGAAAATCATGAAATCCTTTGTTAAATTATAAGGAAACTTAAGCTCCTCTTGTGCAAATCAAGTCCATTTCACAGAGGGGAATACTAGAGAGCCCTCGATTGGCCATTTCCTCTGAATCAGTCTGCAAGGCCAAGTTCTGGATTCTGACCCACAGTTACTGCTGGTCTAGGAAGTCAGCATGCATACCGGGGAAGTACCATAGTGCCCAGTCAAGATCTGAAATAACACCAGTCTCGCTTTAGAAGACTCATTCTCCATGTTCTTTTCCATTCTACTATAATGATACGTCTTACCTACACCTACTTACTCACCCGAAGTGTTCAGGGTGGAAGTTCACTACATTTCATTTATTCAGGGGGTGCTTGTTTTTAAATCGGTACTGAAGCTGTACCACATAGACCCAATCCATAACCGTGTATTTGAAAGACTTTCTTTTATGTATAGCTGCCAGCTGTTACTTGAATCCCAGAGCTGCTGAAAATTAGTAATAGAGCTAATAATAGCAACCATTTCTCGAAAGTCTATTATGTACCATTAACTATACTAAGGGTTCTATTCATATTGTCCCAGTTAATGCTCACTAATTCTTAAGAGGTACCTACTATTTATCTTCATCTTACAGATCAGAAAGATGAAGTGACTAATCTAATAGCGTTCATCTTCTACGGGGATGGGGGGCTGACTCCCAAACTCAGGATCTTTCTGTACTACTCTGTTGCTCTGACCTGCATATCCACGGGCTTCTGAAGACGTGATAAATTTAGATAAATTAATGTGGCCTTACTGTTCTCCCACTAGTGAAAGGGTATATAGCAGTTCAAAGTGTACTGGCAACTCTGCACTGACTCCTCCTAAACCACACTCCACCTTCAGCCCAATGTCTAAAGAGAGATTGGGGTGGGTGAAAAGGAGAATGCACCCCGTAACCCCAGAGGAGGGAGACTGTCTTTTCCAGAGGCCTTTGAGTTAGGCCCTCTGGAAGCAAAAGGAGAGCAGGGGATTGACTGAGCAGAGTTCTAACTAAGGCATCCGAAAGGGAAGAGTGTTTTATGTCTTTCACTTCTTCTCCTTGTCTGAATCAACCAAGCCCGGAGCTATTGATGTCAAGAGAGCTTGGGTGCCCATGGAGAAGAGGCCTTTCCCGTGGCCGCTAAACTGTGCCATGGTCGTTGATCAGGTCTTCAAAATCGGCTCTCCACCAGGCTTCGAACAAAACAACCCAGCTCTGAGACTTTCATCCTTCTTATGAAAAAGTCAGAAATGATAACCACTCAGCTGCTTGCATTATTCTAAAACTATGTATTCCTGAAAACTGGCCTCGACTTACTTTCTATACAATTCAAGTGACTGAGGAGTGAGAACTGGTCTGAAAGTCAGTACAGCTCAAGTTTTTAAAAAATTGCTTAATATTTAATATTTTATCATTCTAGTTTGCCCTGTAAGTGTTCTTTCCCGTTATGTCTTGTTAAGGCGTGGCTGTGTGACTTCATAAGATTTGGGGAACAGGCTCCACGATCCATCATTCTTCGTTGGACTTCGGTGATCAATACTGTGCAGTGGTGGAGGGAAAGAGGTATTTTTCACCACTTAGAGTGAGCGTGTTGAGAAAGGAAACTCTTTCCATTAAAATGCTAATCCAGAATGAATGTCTTTACCAAGGCAGATTGCCTTCACCTAGGAAAGTGTTCACAGCAGCTGTGCAGAGGCGCACCCCCTTTGGGAAAGGTGAGGATGAGGGAGCCCCAGGCTCCAGCATCACCCACCCTCATCTCCAGTGAATTCTCCACTAAGCTGGTCCCACCAATCCGTCTGGAGAACCTGTAGGAAACCTTAGTTTCCTAACCAGATCTTGACCCAGCCCTCTCCCTATGGCCCCACGAGATTTATCACAACCCCCAGGAACTCTCTTTGTCCTTCCTTGGGACCTCGCTCTCTGGGCACAGGTGACCAGCAACTCCCCTGCCCTCACTGCGCATTTCATGCCTGCCCGGATTACAGCACCTCTCAGACTCTAGTTTATCTCAGTATTTGTCAGTGTCTTTTATTTATGTATCAGTGTCTGGTCGGTCCAACTTCAGTTCATGAAGAGGGTCCTATTCCCCTTTCTATCCTCTCCCTCATCCATCTCTCCTTCCTCTTATTTGAGTATTTCCTGGTATTACGGTCGTTGCTCCATCAATCGGTGATTAACTGATTGCTCTTATGGTTGTCTATAAACAAGTTTATAGGGATCCCTGGGTGGCTCAGTGGTTTAGAGCTTGTCTTCCGCCCAGGGCGTGATCCTGGAGTACCGGGATCAAGTCCTGCATCGGGCTCCCTGCATGGAGCCTGCTTCTCCCTCTGCCTGCGTCTCTGCCTCTCTCTCTCTCTGTCTCTTGTGAATTAATAAATAAAATCTTTAAAAATAAAATAAACAAGTTTATATATCTATAAACAAGACTTTGTTTCACCACGTGCAGACAGATCACCTCTGGGTGCTGAAAGCATTTGTTGATGTGATCAATCAGTAATTATGAGGAGCTCTAATTCCCGAGGCGTGCTGAAAAATGGACACAGGCAAATGCCAACTTTCAAAAATACCTTTTTGAAAAGTATAGTTTCCCAGGAGCAGAGACTTGGTAAAATGATGACTGATAGAATTCTGGAGGAGATTCCTAAATAGATCGTGTGTGAAGATTTGGAGAACGGTCTGACCTGTAGAACCCAACAGGAGTTCCCCAAAATCAAGCCATCCTGAGCTAACTATATTTCATTTTTCTGAGATTAGCGAAAAGGGGATCCTTGAGGCCAGCGCTTCGTAACCCAGGGACGTGCTCTGATCAGCCTGGGGTTGTTGCTTGTATACCAGAAACTGCACATGGCCTGAGGGCTCTCTTAACTGGGCTCCAGCCAATTGATCACCATCTAATTATACCCCTCAGTGTGCCACGAGTGATTGGTGTCCCAGGGCAAATGTTGGAAAGCCTTGTCAAATGGTCTTGACGCAGCATGTCTCAATATTAGCCACACATTTGACACAATCTGTCATAGTATATATATATATATATGTATATTTTTTTTTTTACTTATTCAACGAATAGTCATTGAAATGTGTATTATGTGCCAAGCATTGTCTTAGGTGCTTATTCAGCTTTTGTGACTCTGAAGCAAATTATGAGTTAGTCGATGGCAAGGAGAGTGAACCCAAGGCAAACACTGATGGCCTGAAGTTCTCTTTGGCACAAAGCAGGAAGTCCATGTGTGTTCCTTCATTCGTGTGTCAGGGTCTCCACGTTGCAGTTGCATGCTCCCCAGTCCTCTGGTCTCTGCTCAGGGGGTCTATGACCATTCTCTCCCTCTGAAAGCACCTTGCCTGGCCATTTTCTGTTCCCTGCTGCAGCTGCTCTTTTTCTCATCCTTTGCGATCTTGTTGCAGGGGTGTGCGTGTAGTTGCCCGTCTGTCTGTCTCCTTAGATTGTACTGTGAAGAAAAGAGGTGTTTGACGGGACCAGGCCTTTTGTTACTTGCCATTTGGCTTGTTCCTCAGTGATGGTTGTTGCCATTCCTGCTCATCAGACTCCCAGATGATGGGAATTCAAGAGGGCCGGCTGATACAGTGAATAAGGGATCAGACTTCGTTGTAATAGCATATGTGAAAGCACTTTGATCGTTGTAAATGATAATTACATGTAAGTTATCATTATTTTAAGTGACCATAAATCTGAGCCGAAACCAATAAAATGAAGGTTAAATACAGGCTTATGCATTTAGGTTCCAAAAATCGATGACTCAAGTCCAAGAGGAAGGAGCCTGAGAGGGCAGCAGCGTGCCCAGAGTCATTCAGCCGCACCAAGAAGGCGATTTGAGGGCTGCTGAGTAGCTGAGCGTCCGAGTAGCGGAGCTGTGGCTGGGCATCCGGTTAGGGGTATCACATTGTGGAGTAGATGCTGTCACACCAGAGAGTGGCCCGTGGAGGGTCACTCACTCAGGGAACAGCAGTGGGAATAGAGGGCATTTGGCTGAAGGAGAGAGGGTTTGGGGAGGCAGGGGTGTGCCTGTCACTCTCTATGGGGAGCCCACATGGAGAAGGAGAGCTTGTTGTGCATGTTGAGGGCTAAGTTGGAACAGCTAGGTCCTGGGGGGCAGATTTCCATTCGGGGTAAGCAGAGTGATGCAGCCCAGAGCCTGCACCCTGTCACCTGGGCGAGGACCAGGTCGCTGTCACTAGAGATGGAGAAGCTAGACAACCACAAGAGCAAGAGGAAAACTGTAAGAGCTCCGCCAGCTGGTGCTTGTCACACCAGCTATGACATTACCCATCTGTTCTAACTTCAGGATTTTCATTCCATTCGGACGATTCTCTTCCCACCTGGTCTGACATTTGATTGAAATAATGCTGTGCACACTTAGCTTCCCCAATACAAAAGTGCTTTGAAATCTGCAAGGCTGTGGGGTTTCTGTTGGCCTTGCTCACTGATGGTGCCCTCGACTCCCTGCAGCATTTCCCTGTTCTCTTCCAAGCTGCCCTTTCAGGAAGTTGGAGTTTGGCCCCTTGACTCTATAAAATCCCTCTGAGCTCTATCACTATGCTCTCCATTGTGGCCACATCTGCAGATTCCTGACACCTAGGTGCCCGAGCCTTCCCCGGATGACCTGAGTAGAACCTGAACTTGGTATCATGGGAATGTGTTTTACTTTGAAAAATGGCAAGAACAACCAAAAAATGCACCCCGGATGTGTTAACCTAAGAGAACCTCTCCTCCTTCCCACACTTCTCTAAAATGTTAACAATTTTCAGAACACAAAAATGTGTTGCCGGCTCTTTTAAACGTGAAGTGTAAGGAATTTATGGTTACCCGTAGCACGTAGCATTTGTGATTAAACATATATTTTTATAAAGAAAGTCTGGTTCCCAGGGAACAATTCTCTACATATATAAAAAAAAAAAAAAAAAAAAAACAATGATACCAGATGGTCAGCTTTCATTTACCGGTTCAGGTTCACAGAAACGAGTTGGGGACCAAGTTCTCTCTCCCCGAAGATCTAAAAGAGAGAAGATTGACCTTCCAAGAAGTTGATAGGAAACTATCTCAGTGAGGCTTTTAGAAGAAAACGCATGAACGATGAGAACCAAAGTACAAATGGACCGACCTAGGTTCCCTGCAACATGGGAAGAAACATTCAAGGCTGTATAATGAGAGTCCGACACAACACCTTATGTGTCCCATCATTGGTGTCCCACCTCCGTGCCATTTTTATTTGAAAAATGTGCAGCTGTCGCACTTTATCACTTAAGTGACCAGGTATCTGGTTGTTTGGCTGTCAGAGTCTCACAAAGGAGGTAAATTAGGCCTTTGCAGGGCAGACTCACATGATCTAGGGCTCTGTCGTGATTATACTTAAATGATCCTAATGTCCTTAAACACTACAAAACATACACCAGCATGTAGAGCTCACTCTTTGTGATGACTCAGAGGAGAAATAAGAGAAGCTCAGACAGCACCCTGGAGAAAAAGCAGAAAAAAGTAGAAAACAGAGCTTGAAACAAGCATGTCTGTCCATTAACGTGGGTAATGGGTCCTACGATATCCAAGCAGAATCCCTCTGGAGGAAGCCAGGAGAGCTAAGGATGTATGGAGTCTTTACAGTCCTGAGCTATTTGCTCCAAACGTTCTGGAGTTTTCATCAATTCACATTCCACCCCCAACTTTTTTTTTCCTATATTGCTCAGTGCATCTGTGTCTAGATGAAGTTCAGAAAAACCTGTTTCTTTGCAAAACCTCTTTGGCTGGTTATATCTGATTTTTTTTTTCTTATTTTTTTTTATCTAGTAGGGCGTTGTTGTTGTTGTTGTTTAGCCCTTTAAAAATTGAAGTCAAGACTGTTCCTCCCCTAGCAGAGAGATCAGACAAGGAGAAAGCTCTCCTCTCAGACACTCACCTCATTGATTCAAGCCACTGGTCCCATGTGGGCCCCAACAGAGGGGTGTGTGCAGCCTGTTCCAGGCAACCGAGCCTGCTGTAAGAAAACAAGAGTAAGCCTTCCTATACATCAATCTGATCTTTAGTTTTGGAGGAAGCATCTTATTATAAAGCATACATTTTATTTCCTCAAAATAAGATGTTTTTCTGCATCACTAGTGGATATTTTTTGCAGGATCTATAAAAAGAATTATTAGGCAGTGATCCATCATTCCACTTAATTCCACAGCTCTCTTGGGTGCCTTCTACTCTACCATGGGTGTTTCCAAATGACTGTGGAGAGCAAGGTTTCTGCTTATGGACTCCTCTCCCCAGGAGAGAGACAAGAGCCCCAACACAGGAAATGACTAGTGTGGATAGAATAGCACAGATTGTAATACTACAGAAGATCAGAAGCACAAAGCAGCCCAGCAGCCCTGCATTCCTTTGTTTGTAAGCATCCTTAAGGCAGAGACAGAGACTTTACATCTTTCGTGCTGTAGCCATGCCCCATAAAGCAGAAGCAAATAATGGATCCTTACTATTTGGTGAAGGGTTTCATTACAATAAGCTTGAACAGCTTCCAGCACAAGGATACCAGGCAGAGAAACTAATGTGATAAGAGATTTTTCATCTGATTCTGATCTAAATTTGTGTCAGCATATTTTCTAATTAGAGACTCATAAAATGACTGATAAAATCCTACAACCATAAAACCCTTCACTAAGCATTTTTGACGTTTAAGCCTCCTCTCAACCCATGGAAATAGATACTTTTTTTTTTTTTTATCCTCATTCACCCATCCCTCTTAACTGGTGCCTTCTAAGTAAATGCTATTGTGCTAAGGGCTTGGGGTTCCAGCAATGAAGGATTCAGAGTCTTGCTTTCATAGAACTCACTTTCCGGTGGGTGAAAAAATAGCAAACAAGAATAAATAAAGACATAAATGCTTTAAATCACTGGTCAATACTACAAAGCAAAGCAAAGTGATACTTTGACAGAAAATGACCAAGTAGGAGGTAATATCTTTAGAAAGGATTCTCTAGGGAGGACTTGAAGGAGCCAGATCAAAGGAGAGGGTGCTCCTGCTAATAGGAATAGCAGGAGCAAAGGCCCTGAGGCCAGGCAGATCAGCCTGGTGGTCTCCTGGAGAGAAGGAAATTAGGTGTGGCTGACAAGGTGAAGATGACCAGCAGGAGAAAAGTGGAAGCGGAGGACAGAGAGGAGGCAGCAGCCAGTCTGTAGAGAGTCTCGTGGTCTGGATTTTAGTATGAGTATAATGGGAAGTCCCTGAGGGATTTTAAATTTTTGATGTTTGAGTAATGGTTTGTGAAGAGAGCAGTGGAGGCAAGGAGGCCAGATAGGAGCCCAGTGCGGGAATTCAGTTCGGGGGTCTGGTGGTCTGAACCAGATGGTAATTCATGGAAATGGACAAAAGTGGGCAGACCCCTGATATATTTTGGAGGTACTCCTGATAGCAATGTGCTGATGGATTAGATTCAGGGAATTTAGAAAAGAGAGGCCCAACCTTCAACTCACGTGTTGAAGCTGAGGCCCAATGAGGTCAAGGACCATCTCTCGAAGGCTTCACAGCTATACATGGCAGGGCTGGGTCCCCAACCCGGAGCTCTAATTTCACAACAACTCTATGCATTCTTGCAACGATATGAGAATTACATTAAAAAGGGACAAATAAGTATGAAGTCCAGTTAACTCCTCTTGATACTGATGATTTTTCTGAGGCTGTATCTAGGAGACGATATGTGAGACCCATTCAACAGTCTGTCAATTTGTGGCTTACTGCAACCAGTCACGGGACTCACTGGGATCGATAAGGCTGTCCCTCACGGTAGATGTTTGTAACCACAAAGTGCACTTCAGTTAAATTCTCTTCAGAGGTTGTCTCATTTTCAGAATCAACATTTCCTAGTGATATCATAAATTATTAGAGGGATACTGGGCATCAGACCAAGTCTGCCTCTTACAAGGGCTCTTGTTGCAATAGCGTGTCCCATGGTTTTATTAAACTGGCCTTAGTAGATGAGCTGTTCTTTAATGTCTCCTTATGAGCAGTAAGTTCAGATCTTTATCTCCAGCTGATGTGCTAAGTAATTCAAAAAGAGTTCTTTCACCCTTGAACTCTGATGGAGATGTCTCCAGCTCGTTTGTACCAGATCCAAAGAGTGAAGGGGGAAAAAAAAATGAGAAATACAGATCCCATTGCTTGTGGCTACATCTGTTCATTTGTTCTATAAATACTTGCTGAGTTCCCAACACATCCAGGTCCTATTCTAGACCCTGGAGGGCAGCCCTGGAGGGGGGCATCCTTGATCTGGGGCTTTCTCTTGAACCACACAGTTAGGGTTCTGTTGGCCTCCCCAGCATCTCCCTTAGAACAAGCTCTCTTCTCTACCTTTCTCCAAAACCACTTGCCCTGTGTCTCAAGCCCTAAT
This sequence comes from Canis lupus dingo, assembly GCF_003254725.2. Classification (NCBI taxonomy): domain Eukaryota; kingdom Metazoa; phylum Chordata; class Mammalia; order Carnivora; family Canidae; genus Canis; species Canis lupus. Next base: position 2,185,214 of record NC_064258.1, on the reverse strand, counting down.
ATCGGTTGCCTCCAGAGCAGGACTGGCCAGATTCCAAGAGTAGAAGAGGTGATTTTGAGGAATTATAACTCAATTTTGCGAAATGTGGTCTAAAGAGGGTACTGCTAATTGTGAATGCAAACATTAGCTAATTAAAGCCTCAAGGGGAAGGAGCCCTGGTGCTAACTCCTCGAGGTCAGCAGGGCAGACACCCAGCAATTGTTTGGGGACCATTTTCAAGTCCTTGAGTAATGCGTTGTTGCTCAGAGAATGCCCACCAAAGTGACCTCCCTCCAGAGCATGCTGTGCAGTGGAAGGTTGGAAGGAGCAAAATGGTAGAGAGGAAGCCAGTGAGGATTTTAGGAAAGATACTCTAAAGATGCCTTTCTACAGTTATGGATTCATATTTGATTATGCAAAACTATGGATTCTGGAATAAATTTATACCCCCAGAACCTGGACACTGATGATGTGCTGCCCCATTATCTATAAAGCACTCCCTTTTGTCTCTGAAGCGTCCTTTAAAAAACAGGAAAAAAGCCTTACTGTGGCAAAAAAAAAAAAAAAGGCTCCTACAAATCAACATCATCTGATAAGATTTGAGGCAGTGCTATATTCCTCTACAAAGTTTCTTATACAAATGACAGGAATAGGGCAGCCCCGGTGGCGCAGCGGTTTAGCGCCGCCTGCAGCCAAGGGCGTGATCCTGGAGACCCGGGATCCAGTCCCACATCAGGCTCCCTGCATGGTGCCTGCTTCTCCCTCTGCCTGTGTCTCTGCCTCTCTCTCTAGCTGTGTCTCTATGAATAAATAAATTAAAAAAAAAATGACAGGACTATTAAAAATCTCAAATACAATTGTTCTCAAGAATCTCCACTAGGGTGGAAAGTTCTTTTAAGTACCTTCATTTTCAGGGATGAATTTATCCCACACGCATACGTACACACACAAATAGCAGGAAGCCAAAGGGAATTTGTACAATCTCCCAATTTAAATGTTCCGCATCTTGGGCCATTCCATATATGCATACATTTGGCAAAATTCATCAAAACTGTACTTAAAATAGGTGCATTTACTGCATACAAATTATACCTCAGTAAGTTGATTTAAAAAGTAAAAGGCAAACCAAAAAACTCCAATTTTATATTATGTTGGTATTTCTGTGTCTGAGGGTCTCTGGCTTCCGGGTATTTACCAAGGATTTTAGTTTAAGTACAATCAGAAGGAGCAGAGCTATTATCAGAAGCTTCCTTTACTAGGACTAAAGTTCAGCCAGGAAATTAAGGTTTAGCCCTAAATTTGTGTTATTTTGAGATAAAACAATTGCATATCTCCAAATAACAAAGTTGTACAGCACATACCCAGCTTGTACAACCTGAAAACTCAGGTAAACCCAGGAAATCAAAGCGTTTAGTTGGGCAGCCTTCACAGGTGTTGAGAAGTATTCAAGGAGTCTGTTGTATTTTTGACAAACTGAAAAATCTGCTGTTTAAGCCTCTCAAACAAATACTAGTATCCAATGTTTTGAAGCAAATCTTCATTCCAAGCATTTCTCCTCTGTCAACATTTTTCTGGTTCTCTTTGATAACCAGTTCATTCTTTGGTTCTTTGAACTGTTTCCGTGGAAAAATCGTTGACGTGGCCAGAAATGTCCAGCTCTGTTGGGATTTAGACGCATTTCCTAAAATGACCTGGAGAAATTATCGAGGGCAGCAGCCCTTTGACTGAGGGTCCAGCTCAGGACGTGTGGAACTGAAAACGGAGATCACCCAGACCTTTTGGAGACTGAGAGCAGCTGTGTCCTGTCTCCAGGCCCAACCCAGTCTCCCCTGGAGCCAGCCGTGCTCACGAGTACAGAAAAGGGGGGCAGGCAGCCTCTGACACTGTGTTTGGGGTGGGGGCTGCCTCTCCCTTCCCTGGGACAACACCTTTACTCCTGCAAAGTCAGAGACACACGTTCTGAAAAAAGTCCCAACTTTTTTGCTACCTCCTTTCATTCCAAGTCAACCTTAGGAGCCACCAGAGTCGGCGGCCCACCCAACGGGCAAGGCATTCTCGTTCCTAACTCTGCCCCACTCCGACCCAGAGCTGCTCCAGGCTGACACAGGCAGTTCACCCCACATTGATTTGGAGGAAGGGATGTCCCTGCTGACAAAACCAAACCAAACAAAGCTCACAACTGATGAAAACCAGGAGATCTTGGTTTTATTTCGTTATTTTTAAAGATTTTACTTGTTTGAGAGAAAGAGCACGAGCAGGTGGGGAGGAAGAGGGGGAAGCAGGCTCCCCGCTGAGCAGGGAACCCAACGTGGGGCTCGATCCTAGCACCCCGGGATCACGATCTGAGCTGATGGCAGACGCCCAACCGACTGAGCCACCCAGGCGCCGCGAAAGCCTGATTTTAAATGAGATGTTTATAAAGCATCCGGCCTCTGTGCTCTCATCGAAAGGCAGAAGTTCAGCAGATTTTGTTATGATCATCCTTGGCAATAACAGGGTGAGCGGTGCTGATTCCTGACTTAGCACAGAGTGGACCCACGTTCTCCGGACATTGGCCCCCAGCTGCTCTTTGAGGATGTTTACTGCCTAGACCCTCCCGATGTTCTTTCAGTATTAAGCGTATTAACAGATTTAGTGAAAATTATTTCCATTGGCAGCTTTTTCTCCCTTCCATTCTAGCGCTAACAGTTTGTCAAGTTACCTCCGTGCACTTAACACCTGGGATTTCACATAATCCCACCCAGGGTTCTTCCCCTACTGGGAGCTAAGCCTAGTGTCGACCTGCGTTCCTCAGTCTCCTCCCAGCTGCGCAGGGACTCTGCATCTGAGAGGTAGAGCAAGACATGCACACAACAGCCCCCACATGGGAACAGTAAAGACCCTGGCTCAAGCGTTGGGAAGCCCTTTGGCATTCCCTTGTGCCATGAATCGACAGCGACTTGTCTGGGACCCTAGCACACTTTTCCGCCAGAAAAAGTTTACGTAATTTGGAAACGAAGTAATATGCTGTACAATCAGAAGGGAGCAGCAGCCAAAACACGACAGTGTCACCAGGAGAGCCACGCTATGTGTCCCACCAGTCATCGGAGCCAACACCCATTTTTGTAACTACAGGAGCTCAGGTGTCTGGGATCCAGGAACGAGGGTCAGCGACACTGGCTCCACCATCCATCAGCTGAGGCATGAGTTTCTTTTTATTTATTTATTTATTTATTATTATTTATTTATTTATTTATTTATTTATTTATTTATTTTTGAGGCATGAGTTTCTTGACAGAACTAAGTCTTGGTTTCCTCATCTATAAATTAGAGATACGGACAGCCACCACTATTTTTTCATTTGGGAAGGACGATTCTGTGCACGTGTGGTTACCTGCCCAGTAGAATATCGTGACAATTGCATTTTATTAGCATTTGCTACTTTAGCTTTTTAAGTTTTCCTAAAACCCAGCCCTGATTTCCTTTGCTATGCACTTCTTTTCTTTCTTTCTTTTTTTTTTTTTTTAATTGTTCTTTGCACACAACCTTTCTGCTCACTCATAAAATTCCTGCTAAAGGACGGGAAGTGTAGAGAATTGTATCATAAAAATGTGTCATGTGCGCTGAGAGTGACCAGGCTTTCTTTGGCCCATGAAGAACCCATATTACAGATAGTAATAGTCACTGGGGCTTTCATCATCGAAATGAATCATCTGTGCGGAAAGTGCTCGCTCCCTGATGGCCGTGCGGCCGGCCAGAGGCTCCTGAGTGCCTGGTGCCTCCGGACTCAACTCCAGCTTGTCCAAGGCCCAGGAGGTGAACACTCAAACAGCAGAGGCCCCTTGAGGAACCTCTAGTGTTTTTGTTTGTTTTTTAAGGATTTTTATTTATTTATCATGAGAGACACAGAGAGAGAGGCAGAGACACAGGCAGAGGGAGAAGCAGGCTCCATGCAGGGAGCCCTACGTGGGACTCGATCCCAGGACCCGGGCTTCACACCCTGAGTCAAAGGCAGACACTCAACCACTGAGCCCCCCCGGTGTCCCAGAACCTCCAGTGTTATCACAAGTAGCGCCCTTTATTATATTAACTTTACCATTTTTTTATAATTCTCCTGACACTGATCAGCACTTTTTCCTATTTGACATAATAGAGCAGACGAAAACCAGGTTTTTAGAAGTATGTTCACTTGTGAATGAAGCCTCTCCCGAGGGACCAGCTCACTGTCAGACCCTCACTTAGCCTGGCAATGAGAGTCTCCTGCCCAGGCCCCCCCATGTTCTGTGCCTTCCCTGCCCAGATCACCCACCAGTGCCAAAGTTATCTGACTGACCCACGTCTCCGGTTATGTTTCCCATGCTCTTCAATTTTATATTATGTGTTCTACTACAATTAGAAAAAACAAGTCCTGGGATGCCTGGGTGGCTCAGCGGTTGAGCGTCTGCCTTGGGCCCTTTAAAATAAATAAATAAAACCCTTTAAAAAGAAAAAACAAGTCTTCAGAGATTCCCAGGTGCTTTCCAAATCGAGTATAAATGGACTTGAAACTTGTCCTGTACAACGTCCACCCGAGGGGTGTTTGCTGGCTTCGTTGCACACTGCCTTGGGGCACTCGCACGTGAGCCGTGAGCCCGGCGGTTCCCTAGTTGTGCACATGCTCCCCTCGCTCTCCATCCTCCTCCTTCCCTCTTCAAATTGCACCTGGCTCAGGGATCATTTCTGTCATCCCTCCTGCCAGCTGCCCGTGGTCCTATCTGCCCCGGTCTCCATCCATAGCTCTCTATTCTTGAACGTGTATCATGGCCTTTCTCTCATCTTGCCGTGACTATTTGCTCTTTTTTTTTTTTTCTAAAGATTTTATTATTTGGTATTTGACAGAGCACAAGCAGGGGGAGCAGCAGAGGGAGAGGGAGAAGGAAACTCCCCGCTGAGCAGGGAGCCCAATGCGAGGCCTGATCTCAGGACCCCAGGATCATGACCTGAGCCAAAGGCAGACGCCTAACCAACTGAGCCATTCAGGTGCCCCTAATGTTTACCCTTGACAGTGAAAGCCCTGCAGGGGACTGTGGTTTACCTGATTCTCTCTCCTCACAGTGCCCAGCATGGGCCCTTTTATCTAGAAAGGATTGGTCGATATTCCTGATTTCAGCTGCACAGTTTGTAGGCCTATGTAGGAATTAGGATTAAATGTATGCAAGTGGATCAAAATAAGAGTCAGCATCCAGATGTTTGCAGAAAATTCCAAACAAGTATGGGACAAACAGGAGGAGCACACCTCATTCACTCATGATCTGTGGAGCCCAGGTTCTAGGCAGTCAACCACGTGAAGAAAACACAAGACAAGAAGACGTGCGCCTTCCTTGAGGAAGCTTCCAGTCTAGTCGGGGCAAAAAACCTGTCATCATGTGTAGTAAGAACCCTGTTCCTCCTGACTCCTCTGAGGGTGCGCAGGACTCAGCCTGGAAGGTAGTTCATGGTGGTCGGCCCCTGGGCCAGTGGAGGGGTGTGTGGATGTGGAGTTGGGGTCAGAGCGTGGACAGGCTTGCTGTTCATTTTGAGGAGCATGATCTTTCCATTAGAGGCAGCCACTGAAGGGGAAGGAGAGGCTCCCATCTGAGTTTTGGAAGTGTTCCTCCAAGAGCAAAGATGAGGATGAGCCAGGGGGAGGAAACCAAACTGGCAGGCAGCCAGGCTGCCACTGGAACTCAGACAGGAAGTGAGGGAGGCTTACAGGGAAATGGGAGAGAAGGGGGCATGTGAGAGTTTGGAGCTTGAATGCATGAGAAGGGATGGCTCCTGAGTGAGGGAGGATGGCCCACCTGCCCCGTCGCCCCCCCAGGAGCCCGAGGAGTCTCATCCCCTTACTGGAGTGTCCTGGGGGAGAGGCAGCACCTGTAGAAAGCACAGTGAGGGGCTCTGTCCTTCTGTGAGCTTTCCAGAAATAGAGCTGGCCTCCTTTGTAAGTGTCTTTGTCAGCTCTGGGATGTTCCACTTTCAAGCACGCCATCAGGAATACATGAGAGACCAGTTGCTAAGATCAGAGTAACAGAAAGGTTAAGAGTTTTCACTGCTCCAGGCCTGTTCCCTCTGCAAAACGAGAAGCAAGATAATCGCCTATTTTACAGAGGAGCTACAGGAATTAAAGAAGTTAACACAAGCAAATTGCTGGTGTGTCAGCACAGGACAGGGCCCTGCATAAAATAAGAGCTCAAGATATCAGCTATGACGGTTACTGTTGGCCATTGATGACCAAGGAGGAGAAAAATAGGAATTCTTCTAGAATACTTAACCACAGTTGCAACAGGAGCAAAGCCTCCGTTTTTAAATATAAATATAAATAAGAACACTTTTCAATTCAGATGCACATCCTACAGTAAATTTGGAGGAAGTGTCTTGTCTTTGCATGGAAAGATCTGGAAACTCTGCCCCCATATCAAGAGTGACTCGCACGTGACATCCCTTCTTTGCATGTGTGTCATTCACCCATGGGTCTTTGGCTCGATCCAGAAATTAAAGGTGCTGGCAGCTAAACTGCTAGAGAGGTGGAATAGTTAAGTAACCTGCTGAAAGTTTCCTTTGAGGGAAGTTTGTCCTTTCTTCTGGAAGGTTCTTCAGTAAACTCATTCACTAAGGTTCAACGTGTTCAACTTTCAGGGATATTTCTTGTATCACATTGTCTTTTTTGCTGTGCGAAGTCACTGGCAGTGAGCAAGGTAAAGAGAGGAGAGTTCTTGAATCCCACTCTAAATTGCAGACAAAATATGTCTTGCTGCCCAGGATATATAGGAAATCTTCGCAATTATTGGTTTTAAATGTTTAGGATACTCAGGTGCAGATGTACTATCTTTAGACTCATTACTTGAAATGATTTGTTTTTTTTTTAAGGTTTATTTATTTATTTATTCATTTATTTATTTATTCATGATAGACAGAGAGAGAGAGAGAGGCAGAGACACAGGAGGAGGGAGAAGCAGGCTCCATGCACCAGGAGCCCGATTTGGGACTTGATCCCGAGACTCCAGGATCGCGCCCTGGGCCAAAGGCAGACACTAAACCGCTGAGACACCCAGGGATCCCCAAATGATTTGTATTTGATCCTTAATTAAGGGCTTATCTCTAGATGTGAAAAATAAAATAAAATTTCTTAGCAAAGGGACCCTTTAGAAATGGTAATACATGTTTTGGTAGTTTCTAGAAGAACCCTTCGAACTTTTTTTTTTTTTTTTTAAACCATTCGGACTCTTAAGGTGCCCGGGTGGCTCAGTCTGTTGAGCATCTTTCTTAATCCCAGCTCAGGTCATGATCTCAGAGTCACTGGGATCTGCACTCAGTATGGAATCTGAGGTTCTCTGCCTCTCTCTCCTCCTCTGTCCTGCTCCCACTCACACACTCTCTGTCTCTCAAATAAATAAATCTTTTTTAAAAAATTGGGGTGGGGGGATCCCTGGGTGGCTCAGTGGTTTAGCACCTGACTTTGGCCCAGGGCGCGATCCTGGAGTTCCAGGATCGAGTCCTGCGTCGGGCTCCTGGCATGGAGCCTGCTTCTCCCTCTGCCTGTGTCTTTGCCTCTGTCTCTATCAGAAATAAATAAATAAATAAATAAATAAATAAATAAATAAGTAAGTAAGTAAGTAAGTAAGTAAATAATCTGTCTTAAAAAAAATTGGGGTTGGGGGAGAAATCCTTCAGACTCCTTGAAAGCAGGGCCAAGTACTGCGGTTTCGCACCCACGAGCTGGCAGGGACAGGAGGGAAGGAGACCCCCGCTGACTCTGAAACACAGGTTTGAAGTGAACTCTGTGGTGAGAACAGTACACGTAAGGACTCCTGGCTTGCTGCTCAGAAGTAAACACGTGGGTGCCAGTCCTCCCCTGCACCAAGGTCATTGTCTCTGACTCGCATTCACCACTTTGGGCCTGCCAACTCTTTATAAGGTATAGAGAGAAGTTGGGAGCAGGGACAGGAGGGAAAAGGAGGAAACAAGGGGCTCAGAGGCCACCAAGTCTTGGGGCTCAGAGAGCAGCCCGGAAGCCACGAGACAGAGAGGGTGGGTGCACCTGCACACCAGCAGTGGAGAGGCACAGCCCCATCGGCGGTAGAGAGGCCTGGAGAGGCCGCCGAGCCTGAAGTAGGGATCTGTCCCCCCCAGAGATGCCACCAGAACAGGAGTAGCAACGTCCAGTTATTGGATCAGCTTCTCTGTAAGATTTCTCAGCCCCCTGGAAACAAATGCTTCGAAGATCCTGAGCCAAAGCATTTCAGCGCCACACATGGACGTGGCAGGGGGTGGGAGCCCCCAACTTACAGAAGTGACCCTAGAAAAAACCAGAATGATCCCTCTTTCTATCACCAATTTCATGGAAAAAAGCATTATTTATTATTAGGTTGTAAAGGACTTAAAAGTGATGAACTAAGTTCGATGAGCAAAAAGCTGACCCCATCCAGCTCTGAGGTGCCCCTTCCTGTGTTCTTGGTGTGGGCCCAGCAGAGATGGAAGCTGGGTGGAAAGTTAACTAAGTATCTCACATTAAAAGTGTTCCTTCTAGGCTAACTCTGCTCTCAGGGGTGGAGGCTCACTCTGTGCCCCCCAGACTCACTTCCAGGACTTGCGAGGGGCCTGGGGCGACACGCGCCAGTCTCTGGTCCTACGGCTGCCATCACAAAACGCCACAGACTGTGAGGCCTAAAAAAAACAAAAAAAAACAAAAAAAACCCAGAAATGTGTTGTCTCATGATTCTGGAAGGCCAGACGTCTGAAATCAAGGGGTCAGTGCGGTTGGTTCTTTCCTGGGAACTCAGAGGGGGCATCTGTTCTGTCCTAGCTTCTGCGGGACAGTCCTTGGTGGACCTTGGTCTTCACGTGGCCTTCTCCCTGCATGTGTCTCTGTCTCTCCTCTTCTTGTAAGGACACCAGTCATTGGACGAGGGCCACCCTAATCACCCTAATGAAATGTGACCTCATCTGAACTTCAGGACATCTGCAAAGACCCTGTTTCCAAATAAGGTCCCCTTCACACCACATCTTCCATTTTGGGTGGGGGGCACACCTCAGCCCACAACAGGGTCCTTACAGGTCTTTGCTCTGGGGGCTAGCGTCGTCTGATCACTCACATCTGCTGCGGGGTTGAGGTCTGGGGGATGTTCATGGTCTGCCATTTTCTTCCAGCACCCAGGATGTGTGCAGGCTGTGGGGCCAGAGCTGCCTCAGCCTCATCCAGCAGACAAAGAGTGGCTTTCCCACCCCAAGGATGCCTTAGTGCTCACATGCCAAATCGAATACAAACAAAGGCTGCTTGCAGGAAGCTTGAAAGTCACCCACCCTGTCTATACCTGGGCACGCAGGATCCACCCCACTCCAGCCCCAAGTTTCAACCTTTAAGGGGAAGCCAAGGACACACATACATGTGTTTCCTCAGGGCCTTTGTAGTTACTGTTCTTTCTGCCTGGAATTATTTTCTCTTGATAAGTGCAAGACTTCCTTAAATTCATTCAGAGCCCGAATGTCACCTCAGCAGTGGCCTTCCAGGGCTGTCTTACTCAAAATAATATCTCCCCCCTCACACGCTTTATGCCTTTTGCAGCTTTAATTTTCTTAGTGAAATTGCATTTCAGAGCACTAGCTTTTCCCTGAGGAATGGAATGATGTTTTTTTTTTCTTATTGCTAAACTCGATTTTGAGCTCACCCTATAGAAGTAGCTCTTTCATCTTTCTCTTATTCACGCATTAAGTCATGCATCAATTAATATTACGTTCCATCATATTGTCAGAAAATACAATATTATAGGAGATTAAATTACAGTCCCTGAAGGTAGAAACCGTTTCTTTTTTGGTGCTGAATTCCTACCACCTAGCTTATGGTAGCTATTCAATAAATCCTGCATGAATGAATGAATGAATGAATGAACGAACAAATGAGTCCATGGGAAAGTTGATCTCTATAAGATTTTCATCTCAACCTTGAAGATGAAGAGCACACTTTTTCCGTGGACTCTTGCTCAAGACCAAACATTGAGAAGTAGTTGTACAGATGGTAGATAGCATCGTAGCCAAAGCAATGTCGTCTTTTGACGAAGAGGACTTTGATTTTTAGAATGGTTCACAAATATTAAAATACCAGAGAAGATAAAGATGATTTCCAGGTGGGAATGAACATCAGATGGCTTGTGACTTGTCGTTGCCCCTGCAGAAAGGCAGCCATGCTACGAGGTAGCATAGTTCTCACTCCACCTTTATAAACAGGCAAATGACCAAAAAGGAAGGTGGTCGCAGACCCTTATTCAAAAATGAAAAATCCAGGGTGCTCTCCATAGCATGATAAAACTGTTCCCCACCAAGCCCCAAGCCATCAAGAAAAGTCACCAGATATGTTCTTTAGGGACCCAGACATCCATGAGGCTCAGTAGCCACACTTCCCAGGGCTCACAGTATTTTTGGAGACACCTGAAAATGTTTTGGTTTCTTTTAAAATCAGAAAAAAAAAATTAACTTAGAGGTAGAACAAAATGTCTTAATATACTCATAAATTCATCTTAAACCAACAAAGTCCCCAAATACCTCAATTGGCTTTGTTTTAATAGAGGAAGGGACCCTTGGAGGCAAAAATGCTGAGGCCTCAGGAGAAGCGTAAAGTGACCCTGCTGTTGGGTCCCCCGTATGTCAGAAAGCACTCAGACACCCTGAAATGTGTTCATGACAAAAGAATTAAGGCCTCAGTTTAAAAAAAGAAAAAAAAAATCTTCTCCATGCAGATTCATTCTCCAGGACGCCTCGATTCACAATCACTTATCTGAGAAGAGAGATTAACGCAATTGCCCCATAAAATATTTTAAGCCCTCACCTTCTCTGAAACAAAGCACACAGAGAGACAGCAAGAGGACCCGAGGAGCAGTACTGAGAAGATGCATTTTCTTAAAGGTGCTGCAGCCGCTATAATTTGCACCTTCAGAAGTGGAGACAGGAGTGGTTGACACATACCAGCAGCTAGGAGAGTAGAGATAATAATAGGACTAGCAAGCGTGCCCAGCTGCGAAAATAAGCATTCAGCTAACACAGAGCTGAAAATGAAGCCCCCCGCCCAAGCTAACATTGTGGAAAAAGCGTCCTCTGTCCTTTGTTAAAAGGAAAACGAAAATCAACAGGCCCCCCTGAGCCCCACCTAAGCCATAGAGGTCGCTTGATTTAGGTGAATTAGAGACGGACTCATTTTACTCTTCTTATCTTCTGTATTTTGAACAGTTGAGAGCAGAGCCATGGGGAGTAACAGGCCTTCGTGAGAGAAGAGATCTTGGGTGACAGTGGCCTGTGTGATATTAGGGTAGGAAGCATAGTTTCAAGAGTGGTTGGCTGCTGTGCACGCCCTTGTTTATCACTGCCTTGTCCAGAATGCTCTGTCCCAAACTGAGCACCTCTCTGGGCTTCTTCTGACCACAAGAGGCGACGGTCTCAGAAACCACCTTCTGCATCTTCGCATCTAGATTCCATCCTTTCCTCCACTCAACTGCCTGTCCCTGTTAACTCCTAAGTTATTTGTAACTAAAATACCTTAGTCCTGGTTGGGTGGGGATGGAACCAGGGAGGAAGGAGGTGTGTGCTGCCCTTGAGCGTACCCCATACAACTTGATAGTGAAGGTGATGGGCGGGGGGAGTAGGTGTTGATTCTAACTCTAGTAATGGGGTATTTGTCTTTGCTGTACTTTTCTTGTTAGATCCAGGCTATCATTTCATCCTCTCAAGCCCCTTCGGCTCATGACCCTGTGATCTCATGGAGGACCACCCTTTCCACTAAATGTCCCATGAAGTCCGTATCTAAATTAATAAAATGTCAGCCCCATGAAATCATACCAATCAAACTATGAAAATTCACCTCTGAAGCCAATTTCTACCCATTGATCAAATTCCACCCACTGTTCATCTTGTTATAAATCTACCTTTAAAATACTCTTACTTTCATGAGCCTACACATACCTGTCTTGACCCTGGAAATATCATGAGAGACTATAAAATGCTTGGCTGAAAGGTAGGTAGTCTTGTCAGTGTTCCCCAACCTGGTAGGCCATTACTCCAATCTGGAAATAAAGGCATTGCTTTCAGGGGTAAAACAGACAAGAAGGTATTGGGGGAGAAGCACACCTCTGTGTCCACGGGCCTCCCAATCCACACCTGACCTCCACTCCCAGGGCCGATCCTGTTCTAACATTCAGACTCCTGTGATGACCCACCCCATCATCTGGTTCAGCCTCCACGCATCCATTAGGCTTTGTCATCATCGTCATTGTCGTCGTCGTCGTCTTTTAAGATTTTATTTATTTATTTGATTGAGATAGAAAACGAGCAGAGGGAGGGGCAGAGGGAGGAAGGAGAAAGAGAGAATCTCCCAAACAGACTCCCTGCTGAGCGCCAAGCTCCATACAGGGCTCTATCCCAGGACCCCACCCCCCACCCCCCTACTCACCCCCAAGATCATGACCTGAGCTGAAACCAAGAGTCAGATGCTCAATGGACTGAGCCAGCCAGGCGCCCCAGGCTTTGTCTTCTGAACGTCATCTCCTATGTCAGGGTCCCAAGATTTGAATTAATTCTTTCTTTCTTTCTTCCTTTTTTTCTTTCTTAATTTTAGAGATTTTATTTATTTATTCATGAGACACACAGAGAGAGAGGCAGAGACACAGGCAGAGGGAGAAGCAGGCTCCCTGCAGGGAGCCCAATACAGGACTGGATCCCAGGCCCCTGGATCATGACCTGAGCCAAATGCAGATGCTCAACCACTGAGCCACCCAGGCGTCCCTTTGAATTCTTTCTTATGCTAATTATGCAACCTGGAGAGCCAGTGGAGGGAACCCCACCCCCACCAGTACACTTTCTGGCAGCAGCTCTCTCTTTCTATGTGTGCATGACAGGTCTAATTGCCCTGGGAAAACCATTGCCTTCCACCCCTACCTTGGTGTCCATTTTCTAATGCTCTAATGGTCAGGCTTTCATGCAATCTTAGCCCTCAAAGGATTTTTTTTCCTCTAGGGTAAAACAGCTTTAGATGCCCCCTGGGGTAGGAATTACCATACAAGCAAGAACAAAGGAATATTTTACTGAACCCTTCTATTTGACATAGTCGGAAAAGACAAAAACTTGTTAACACACTTTCCTAGCCTGCACTTCTGCTGTTTGTGACATAGGTTAAGTCAGCACCCTTCCCTCCTCCTTTCCCATTGCCCCAAATTCCCCCACTCCCCCGGGAGTTAGCTTCACATGACCCTGGGCTAGTCTTGGCTGGAATGCTCTTCAATAGTCTAGAGAAGCGTTAAGGAAAATTTAAAAGCTAAAACTTATTCTCCTTATGGTGTTGGCTACAGTGTAATAGGGCTTTCCAAAACCTTAAGAAAAAAAAAAAGTTTTATCAGAAGTAGAGCACACACAGAAGAAATTATTTTTCAGTTTGGTAATTTTGTATGTAGGATTCTATTTCTGCTGCTAGCGAGTTAAAATGCAAAAGCCAAAGTGGAATAAAACCCAATAAGAGGCAGGCCTGTTCATCTCCAACTTGTGGGAAAGCACATTAGTGTTCTGTCCTTCAGTAGCAAATAGCTAGGACGTGTAGCTTATATTTACTAAGATTTTGAGAGGTAAAAATCAGACCTGCATTTCTAGGGAAGTAAACCCAACTCTGTGGTTTGACTGACAGATACGTCTCGTTTTCTGAAAGGTCTTGTTACTTTTCAGCAAAGCCTCTTATGCTTAGCCTGAAAAATCATGCTGTACAGCAGGGCACAGGCTCCAGGAAAGGGGCACCAGGCTTTCCATCTCCTATCTGACAACTTGAAATATTCAGGAGAAAATGGAAAATGTATCTTTCAGATGTGCGTGTTCTGGGTGATGCCAAATGTCTGGTGTCTTGGAAACAGCTCAGAGATTGGCTCTTCCCTTTGTATTATTGTAATCACGACTGAGTTCTACTACCCAGCAAGTTTGTAGTTCCCAGTCTGGATTTTTAAGATAGGGAATAACAATTTCAACCTATCTATATCTATCTATTCCCCAAAAGTTCAGGGACTGTATTAAGTTTATACAAATAAAAAATGTGATATTTTGCAAAATAGTGTAGGCTAGCATCTTCACATGGAGACATTTCTTTTTATTATTCTTTCGGGCGGGGGGGGATCCCATCTTGTTTTATTAATCCTTAGAAAAAGATTTGCAGTGTAGGAGGAGAAGACCCTGCTTTCCCAGCGGATCGCCTCTTTGTAACCGAGTTAGCATTTGTCACAGGTCAAGAGCTGTTTAAATTACACCTGCGCAGTTTAGTCCCGCCTTCCTCCGTAGGAGAGAAAAGCATATCATAAATACAATGAGATTTCATTAGTGTCTTTCTCCCAGGGATTAATAAAGTGTCATAGCACATAATTCTATACATCAGTTATGTATATGGATTTCATTCTAGTGGAGCATCCTTCAAAAGGCAGCTGGTCAGGAAGACATTCCTTTTTTTTTTTTTTTTTTTTTTTTTTTTTTTTTTTTTTTTTTTTTTAGACATTCCTGATCAAAGAATTTAGCCTGTGAGAGCAGAGAGCTGACACTGACCCTGGATGCGTGCATGTCAGGGCCCTGCCTAATGTTTATCATGGATCGTGTTAGAATGGAAGAATGAGGTTTATGTGGTTTTATGTGGCTTTTTGAGATGAATGCTCTTGGCTCTTTTGTTGCCTTTTTCTCCCCCTTTTTCGACTTTCTTTTGGTTATGGTTATTTCCTGCTTATTTATTCCACTGGCCCACTCAGGCTGCCATCCAGACAACTAGAGCCAAATGGGAAGATCGTACCCGACGTAATTAACCTATGTCAAGCTGTCCTGTCAGGTGAGAACCCCATGCTCAGCCCCAACCCTGAGAGTCGCAGTTTAGGGCAGCTGCCAGCCCCAGGGGAGCCCGGGGTGTGTCGTTTGGACTCCTAACCAATTGCATTTCAGTCTGATAGTCTCAGAATTATTTAAAACCTCACGCAGGCAGTGATTTCAAACCCACTTCCTATTTATTCCGTTTGGTCCCATATAACCACTGCTTCAATCTTGAGGCTGGTGAGGGTTTATATAGTACCAGATACTAAACATTAATAGATGACTGTTGAGGTAAGAACAAAACAACTGTATTTTCAGTGAGATAGATTTCCAGGTAATAGTACTTCCAGAAATACATACATATATAAATGTAAAGTCTATTCATATATAAAGACATATATATACATAAATAATAATATATTGTTAATAAGATATAAATATAAAATGTATATAAAAATATAAAGCTGGGGGCACCAAGGGGCCCCGTCCATTGAGCATCTGCCTTCAGCTCAGGTCACAATCCCAGGATCCTGGGATCCAGCCTGCATCTTGTTCCTTACTCAGCCCAGACTCTGCTTCTCCTTCTCCCTCTGCCCCCCTCCCTGCCTTGTGTTCTCTCTCTCTTGCTCTCTCTCCCTCTTTCAAGTTAACAAATAAAATCTTAATAAATAAGTAAATGGATTGATTAATTTAATAATTAAATAATAAATTAATAAATTGAATAATAAAATCATGTACAAATAAAATCTGTATATATATATACAGATATATATATATATGTATTGCATTTAAATATGCTACTTTCCCTTCCTCTCTGAAAGCCACATTCCACACCTATTGAAGCTGATAAACTCTGGCCCACAGTGAACTCTGCTGTACCTGAATCTCTACAGTGTTCATTCTCCTCCCACACAACCAAAGTGTGGATGACAGACTGTCTCACATGCAGCACAGTTGTGGTCGTGCATGCAGCCCCCAGCTGATCACTTCGGGCAAGAGGCTATTTTAGACATTTGGAGGAACACAAAGATAAGTGACATGGAGTCTCTTCTCTCAAGGAAACTGTAAATCTAACAGAGGCACAAATTCAGGTTTCGGGTCCATCCAGGCAGGGAGAGAGCACACCTGAGCCAGGGAGTTAGAGCAGGGAGCAGAATCTGGGAGGAAGGCCTCTGAAGCCCTCTTTTTGAAGGACTGGGGACCTCTGATGTTCTAAGGTGGTGGATAATTGTAGGAACTAAGCGTGAACAGAGAAAGACAATGGGATTCCATGTGAGTGGAACAGAGGTGTCTCGGGCCGAAAATTAAGGGTTTTAGAGGAGCACCAAGCTTCTCCCCCACAATATTCCCCAAAGAACAGTAATTTGAGAGCCAACGGGGCATCGGGTCTTTGCCTTTTCTGTTTACATTTTTCCCATTTCTGGTTACCTCTTTTATGCTATTGAGTTAACATTGTTCTCGAAATAGACTCACCATTTTCACTTAAATGAATGTGTGTTCAAATGGGAGCACGTTATAAGGAAATCTTGAAATACCAGTAGCACTTGCTGGTGAAAAAAACGCGCCATGGAAATATTGGGAAATCCAGTGGTGACATCTGCTGGAGCAGGTCTGAGGGCGGTTATTAAAAAGCTAAACTGGCAAGTGTCAGAGTGGTAAAAAAGATGGTCCAGTCCCACACTGAGCCAACATTGACACCCTCTTTTTTTGAAGGATTAAATGAGAATGAGAAGAAAGGAACTTCCTCTCAACCTGTGATCACATGCTATTTAATGTCCAGCCCGAGAATGACCTAAGGCTACCCCCAGTGCCACCAGTGGGAATATTCCCTGGAAGCAGAGGGAGGGAATGGAGGGGACAGTGCCCTGGAGCCAGGTGCACCTGAGTCTCTGCAGAGCAAAGATGAGCTTGTGGGCTGGACCCCTGTCCTACCATCTCCATCCATCCTACAGATTCTTTTTTTTTTTTTTAATTGGAGTTCAATTTGCCTAATTCTACAGATTCTTAAAAGGTAACTCCCCAGCCCCTAACACAGTGACAGGCACACAGCGAGCCTTATCAAAAGTCTTAAATTGGGTCCCACTGACATTCTAAGATCTTTTGTCTCTTTCATAGAAAGTAAAGGATTGAGTTTACAGGGATATTTCAGAATATCCCATCCCCTGCCCTGCAAAGGAACAGTGATAGGAATTTCTAAAACGTATAAAATAAAACAAAAAAAATCAGCTGATGGCTAGATCCCATGGGATGCACAAGAAGAATATATGGATGAGTTTAAATAGTCTCTAAATGAGAAATCTCTGTGGGGGTGTCGGCATCTGGCTGTCCAGCCACTGAGGCAGTGCTCATGCAAGTGTACAGGGACCCGGCACGGATCCAAGGTTGGTGGGGCCGGGGGTTGCTTGTGTGGGGTACCCCCTCTCCTCTCAATTCTCACAGCACTCCTGCTGGGCACTTGGTATTCAGCAGCCCAAGAGCAAGAGCCAGAAAGCTCCCTAATGTATTGCAAATATAATTGCTGCCTCCTCCTTAAAAGAATCAGCAGTGTGCATTTCATTGCAAAGTGTCACCTGAAATCGTGTCATTTTAAGTGGGCTATTTGCTATAACCCACGGCATCATGAAGGTAAGACATTAAAGTGCTAATTACAGCTTGAGAATTTAATTTCAGAAGTGATTGTACCGCCTTTCTAAAATTTGCATTCTTCAAGCAGGCCTCCCCAACACGACGCCTTGGCCAAGACGTCTCCGTGCAGAGAGCAGTTTCTTACAGTAAATTGTGCTGTGGTATTTGATTTCGGTGTGAGACCCGTTCAATCAATTTTACAGATTAACATAATTTACCTGTAATGAGCTCAAAACACTAAAGCGATAGCTTTACTATCATGTGTTAGATGTTCCTAAGAAGGACGGATTTATATTCCAGACAAGCCGTTGACAGGACTCGCTGGTGCTTTAACTGATGTTGACAAAGCTTTGACATCAGTGTGTGGCTTTTTTCTTTTTTTAACATTTTTTACTGGCCAAGTCACTAATGAAACCTGGTCTTAAAGCAGTCTCTGATAGCCACTGAAAGCTTTTTTTGACATTTTTAGAGCGCGTGACTAGAAATGCCAAAATCCAAGTGAATCTAAAAACAACATAATATAGTCTGTTTTTTCAGAGAAGAATTAAGAATAAAACATTTGGCTTCTCTGTTTTTTTACATGAAGGGTTCATTCATTAGCAAAGCCTTGACTTCTCTATGCCTCAGTTTTTTCATCTGTGAAGTGGGGATCTAACGTACCACATAACGAGTACTAAACACAGTACCTCGCCCATGTAGAAGCTTTTCATGCTATTATCCCATGGCCCAGAGTTGGAACCACCTGGACCTGAAGAATCGGGAGCATCTATTGCAATCTCCAGCCCCACCCCAGGGGAATGGGTCTCAGCTGACATCAAGTGGATTTGGAGCTCCATCTGGATATGGAAATGTTGGTTCTGCTCTCCTGGGCATCAGAACTCACTACTGTGACCCAGTCACCTTTCAAGAAAAGAACAAGAGTTGAAACACTAGGGATTTTCCCCCATGTAGAGAAAAAAAAGGTGGGGAGAAAGCTAAAGAAGAAAGTGAGCAGAGTGCAGGAGCCCCTAAGAGGCAAAAGCACCAGCAGTTCATCCGCAGGGCTGGTGCTTGCAGCCCAGCTCCCAGCCTCGCCCACCCAGCTGACATTTCTCTTTTTTTTTTTTTAAGATTTTATTTATTTATTCATGAGAGACAAAAAGAGACAGACACAGGCAGAGGGAGAAGCAGGCTCACTATGGGGAGCCTGATGCAGAACTCGATCCCAGGACCCCGGGATCACGCCCTGAGCTGAAGGCAGATGCTCAACCTCTGAGCCACCTAGGCGTCCCCAGCTGACATTTCTACCAGTGCTCACAGCCCCTTCCAGCCGAGCCTGAGAGCCTCTGCTCCTTCCCCCCATCGGGGGGTCCCTGATCCGCATCTGAACCCCCTTCCTGGGGCCTGCCTCTAGCCATCTGCCTTGTGTCTGTCATCTCAGAGGGAGATATTCAGAAGGGGACACTTCTTTAAGAAACGGGGACCCCACGTTAAACTGGAGCCCTCAGACAGATATGGCTTTGAATCTGTTCATTTTCTGCGTGTGATAGGGAAGCTTGCCTTATGGAAAGGTCGGAAAGCTATGTTAGGGACCCTGTGAAATGAGCTGGAGTCAGAAGTTCCCTACCCAAATCTCTAGCAGAGGCAACAAAACCAGAACTGACTCACTACAGATTGTATCACAGCTTCGCAAAGGGCAGGGGATGCTGGTGACAGACAAGGCACTTACCCCCATCCACGGCCTAACCCTGCCGCAGCCCTATGGCCACAAGGGTGCTTGTCTTAGCCCAGGGAGTCTGCAGGGGCCTGGGGGGGCTCATGGGACCACTTGCACAGAGCAGGTGCTGTGCCGTCACTAGAATTCTCTTTCTAACACAGTTTGCATCACAGTCTTCTGCAGCTTCAACATCTTTGAGCTTCCAACTTAACTACAAACATCATAAGGTGGCATTCAAGGCTCTTCCCAATCTGGCCCTGAGCTCTGACCCCATCAGACTCCCACCGGTCCCAGAACTGAACTCATAACAAACTCAACCTGGAGTTCTCTTTCTTTTTATTCTCAAAGCCTAGTTCTACAAGATAGAAGTGTTGGTGAAGATGGAGAGAAATTGCTGAGAGTGTAGAAGGGTGCAACCACTATAGAAAACAGTGTGGAAGTTCCCCCCCAAAAATTAAAATTAGAATCACCATGGACCCAACAGTCTTACTCCCGGGTGTGTATATACCCAAAAGAATTAAAATCAGGTTCTCGAAGAGACATCTGCGCTCCATGTTCCTTGC
Source organism: Canis lupus dingo (assembly GCF_003254725.2). Classification (NCBI taxonomy): domain Eukaryota; kingdom Metazoa; phylum Chordata; class Mammalia; order Carnivora; family Canidae; genus Canis; species Canis lupus. The sequence continues at coordinate 2,165,549 of NC_064258.1, read as the reverse complement.
AGCATTATTCATCCATAGCAAAAATTTGAACACAAGCCTAAATGTTCATATACACAGCGGAGTATTATTCAGCCTTTAAAAGAAGGGAATCCAGGGGCATCTGGGTGGCTCAGCGGTTGAACGTCTGCCTTCGGCTCAGGGTGTGACCCCAGGGTCCTGGGATCGAGTCCCACATCAGGCTCCCCTCAGGGACCCTGCTTCTCCCTCTGCCCATGTCTCTGCCTCTCTCTCTGTGTCTCTCTTGAATAAATAAATAAAACCTTTAAGAAAAAAAAAAAAGAAAAGGGAATCCTGCCATTTGCTCCAACAGGGATGAACTTGGAGGACATTGTGCTAAGTGAAATAAGCCAGATGCAGAAGAACAAACTACATAGTCCCACTTATATCAGGAATCGAAACTAGTCAAACTCCCAGAAGCAGAGAGTAGAATGCTGGCTGCCAGGGGCTGCAGGGTATGGGGCAAAGGACACACTGTTTTCACTTTTCCAAGAGGAGTTAACAACATTATACGTCCTACTTAAAAATGCCTTAGGAGGATAGATTTTATGTTAAAAGTTCTTAACCACAAAACAAGACAAAACCCAAAACCACCCTCGTTCTAGCAATACTTCCCCTAAAGTGCTCTCCAGAACCCCAAGCAAACTTGCCTCCCGGATCTACCGTAGACTTTGATAATTTTGCCAAATACATGCTTTGTTTCTCAGCTCAGAAAATCACGGTGCCAGAGGCTCTGGCGTCAGCCTGGCCAGCCCCACCAGCCAAGGAGTCTAAAGCATAAGCCTCAGTTTTCCCGTACATTCCCTAGGGATGATGATGCTCCCTTTTCCATACGGTTGTTCTGGGTATGAAGTGTCTAATTTGTAGAAAACATCTAGCATTTGTTTAAAGCATCTAATTTTAAAGATTCAGTACCTGTTAACTCTTGGTCTCGTACAGCGTTTGTTCAGTTGGAGTACTTAGTTGTTTGGTTTTGTTGTTTTGGGTTTTTTTTACTTTTTTACTTTTTTTTTTTTTTTTTTTACTTAGTTGTTTGCGTGCTTGTTTCCCCAGCTATGTTGTGAGCTACTCAGGGTAAAATTCTGTATTTATCTCTGTCTTCCTGCTACTGCTGCCAGGCACTGAATCCATGCAATGAATTGAATTGAATTGAATTGAATTGAATTGAATTGAATTGAACTGAAGTCCCACCAGATGGCAGTAGCTGCCAGCCCCGGAATTCTTCCTTCGTGAGCCCTACTCCAAGGCTGGGCAGGCTAAAAAGAACTCCCCATTTATGGATGAGAAGCAGCAGATTGAGCTGAAGAGGCTCCCAGTTTCCTACCACCAAACAGCCACTTGTTCTGGTGCCTTGACCACAGATGTTAGCCTGGTAGGAATTTGGGACAGCCAGGAGCCGAGGTCTCCCTTCCCAGCCTGGGAACAGAGTCAGCCTGAGTCTCCTTGGTCTGAAGATGTTTCAGAGGAAGGCAGATTGCTGGGAGGAGAGGAGAGAAACCAAGTATAGGAACTCTTTGCACGGAAGGCAAGTTGGTGAACCCAAAACAAGAAATTCTGATACTAGACCAGGAACGAAGAACAAATCATTGAATTCGTATTCATTCATTCCATCAATTAATGTGTTCATTCACTCAATAATCCTATAATCATTGAGGAGAAAACAGAGGAAGAAAAAGAGAACAGTCAGGGAGGTGTCAGTGGGACTAGAGCCTCTTCCCTGTCATCAAAGAGACATCCTGACTGTGGGATTTTTGTTCAGTCACAGGTACATTCTGCCTCCCCATCCTAACTGGAACATGCACTCGCTTAACGTCACAGACTGAAATGTACTGCAGGAGAAAACTATGGGGAATCATTAATTAAAATTTCTTTATGTACTTGTCTGAGTGAGCCCCTGTTAAAACCCCCAGCACTGGGGCATCTGGGTGGCTCAGTGGTTGAGCGTCTGCCTTCGGCCCAGGTTGTGATCCCGGGGTCCTGGGATCCAGTCCTGCGTCGGGCTCCCTGCAGGGAGCCTGCTTCTCCCTCTGCCTGTGTCTCTGCCTCTCTGTGTGAGTCTCATGAATAAATAAATGAAACCTTAAAAAAAAAAAAAAAAAAAGAATCCCCAGCATTACCATTCCCTGCTGCCCATCTCTCCTGTTCATCAAAATTCACATGAGATTACTACAGGTCGGTCACTGAACTCATTCTTCAATGTGACAAATAATCGATACATTCACTTGTGCCCCCAAGGCCTAAAAGCTCCCTTCTGTACTGGTTTATTCTTTCCTGAATGGGCAGTAAATTTTTATGACTACCTCACCCGAGTTCATTCCCCAGTAAGAAACATCACTTGCTCTGATTTCAACTTTTTAAAGAAGTAGGTACCCTTCTGTTGCCCAAAGTCTGTGTTTTTCATAGTCCAAGTGGAAGGGTAAATACCTCACATCCTTGTCCTTGGTTTTAAAAGAGTCATCATGCGATGACTGGGTGGCTTAGCAATAGAGCCTCTGCCTTTGGCTCAGGGTGTGATCCCGAGGTCCTGGGATCGAGTCCCGCATCGGGCTCCCTGCAAGGAGCCTGCTTCTCCTTCTGCCTATATCTCTGCCTCTCTCTGTTTCTCTCATGAATAAATAAATAAAATCTTTAAAAATAAAATAAAAGAGTCATCACGTTAGCATAATCTCCTGTCCCGAACACAAGTTGTCGTGCTCTTCTCTGAAGGGCCTTTGGCCCGCCACCTGGGTTGGACTGCACAGTCACAGCCTATGCCATGGTTTTCAAGCCTTAGCAGGCCACAGAGTCACCTGGAGAGCTTGGGGATGCAGACTGCCAGGCCCCACCCGCAGGACGCCTCACAAGTTCCCAGGTGATGCTCATTGCTAGTCCAGGAACCACATTTGTGAGAACCACCAATACGAAAGGTCTAGGGCTCCCTCAATGTTCATTTCTACCACGTAGATTATAAAACTCAAGATGAACAGTCAAAAAAGATGCTTGCTATTACTGATCCAACTGGTAAGACGACATAACTGGTTATATTAACTGGAATGGTAGCTCTCCTCAAATTCCCCTCTGATTTGACTGTGAGTTTTTAGGAAGATGTTAAACTCACAGACTGGGTAGGGATTCTGAGGTGTGTATGGATGTTTCTAGTTGAGTTGGGAAAGTTTCCTGACTGCCAAAACCTCCATCAGAAACTTGCTGGGAGGGGGGATCCCTGAGTGGCTCAGAGGTTTAGCGCCTGCCTTTGGCCCAGGGCGCGATCCTGGAGTCCCAGGATCGAATCCCATGTGGGGCTCCTGGTGCATGGAGCCTGCTTCTCCCTCCTCCTGTGTCTCTGCCTCTCTCTCTCTCTGTCTCTCTCATAAATAAATAAATCTTTAAAAAATTAAAAAAGAAAAAAAGAAACTTGCTGAGATTCTAAAAACCAGAATTCCACGGGCATTGGAGGCTAAAGAAAGAAGACGCTCTATTACAGGCTATGGGAACACTCTACTTCTTTTTTTTAAATAAAGAATTCCGAAGAAGAAAGTAGAAATGGGGTACAGAACGGAAGCATAATTCACCAGGAGGGGGCCTTGTTTGACATACGTAAGAGGGAAAGGAGGAGAAAGATCAATCCGAACCAAGTGAATGTGGTTGGTTTCAACAAAACCACAGGTATCGGGAAGGTCATTATGTGCGTATTTTAACAAATAGAATCATATTCTCCTCACCCTACACGTTCTCTAGTAACACAGGAGTTTCTTTTCCCACGAAGTCTCCAGCCCTGAGCTTCATCGAGTCATTAATATTTCTTTTTTTTTTTTTTTTTTTTCATTAATATTTCATCTAAGAGAATATAACATCTTAAACTGAAACCCACAGTAAGATTTGGACACGGGCCTTCAAAGATGAGGATATCTTACAGCGGGAATACGGTGAGCGGGAGAAGATGTTTATTTTCTCTTTCTCTTTTAGAAACAGGGAAGATTGACCAAGAGATTCACAAATACAACACCCCGGGATTCACTGGGTGCCTCTCCAGAGTGCAGTTCAACCAGATTGCACCCCTCAAGGCGGCCTTGAGGCAGACAAACGCCTCAGCTCACGTTCACATCCAGGGCGAACTGGTGGAGTCCAACTGCGGAGCCTCCCCGCTGACCCTGTCACCCATGTCGTCCGCCACCGACCCCTGGCACTTAGATCACTTGGATTCAGGTAAGGCCAGCTTGTTTCGTTTCTTTAAACCTCAGTTTCTTCGTCCGTTAGTGGGGTTCGTAACAGAACTGGTAAGGCTATTGGAGGATCAAGGCAATGAGGGAACGTGTGAGCCCAGGAGTGCTTGGCACATACCAAGTGCTCAAAAGTTACGACCGTCAGCTGGCCTCAGAGCCAAGAACAATAAGGTGAAGGTAAGGAACATGGGAACTGTTGACTATTCCTCATTGACGCGAAATTGGGAGACACCAAAACTGATGTCTACAATGTGACTTTCGGATCACCTGGTCCTTGCCTTTATGACTCTCACTGCAGCCCCACAGTCAAGGTCTACTACCAGGGGAAAGATTTTTTTTTAATTAATTAATTTATTTGAGGGGATGAGGGGTAGAGGGAGAGGAAGAGAGGCTTAAGCCAACACTGTGCTGAGCACGGAGTCCTACTCGGGGCTCGATCTTATGACGCCAAAATCAGGGCCTGTGCTGAAACCAAGAGTCAGACACTTAACCCAATGCACCGTGCAGGCGCCCCGGAAAAGATTGGCCTAAAGCAACACAGAGATCCATCTCCTGACCCTATATTTATATGAATAATCCTGTAGCCCTCCAGATTTTAAGAGGTCCATTTAAGCTTATAGGACTCCGGGGATTTAGTCCCACTCCTGGTAGTGATAAGAGATGTAATTTGGAAGGACAGGCCCTACAGTAAGGCTACGGCTCTTGGCCGCAAAATTAATTGGGATCAAATTCAGCATGCCTGTGACACCAAGTGGCAGAGAGCCATAGGTCTTACTCTTTCCTCTACCCAGCCTGACCTTGGGCCACTTGGGTGACCTCCCCAAGCTTCTGCATTGTCACCCATAAAGTGAAGAGTGGGGGTGATCTCTCTGTGAGCTCCAAATCTAACAGTCCCCATGTCTCCATCACTGTCTCATTAGCAGGTCAAACATGGGCATGCTTCCTGAGCTCATTCCTCATCTCCTTGATGAGGAGGAACGATGAATAAAATGGAGATAAGAGGCCCAATATACAGAGTTCTTTCTGGGATGATGAACTAAAGCACTCAGCGTGGTTGTAGAGGTGCAGCAAGCTTTTGCGAAGCTTAACAGCAATCGTATTAACAATGTGGTTATTATTATATCAGACGCGATTTGCCATGAGGCTTGAACGTCCAGTTGAGGTTCCAAAGTCTCCCCCATCCTAACTTCTAACTCCTAACAGTTCATCACGTAAACGTCACCCATTTGATTGCTTTCCACACATTCCAGCCCATGCTCGGTGTTTATCGGCTGCGGCACAGCTCTTGTCACTGTGATTGCTTGCCAGGATTTGTGCGGCCAAGCTTTCCAAAGCTCCAGAGGAAGCCAGAATTGCCCCATTGTCACAATGGCCAATTTACAGACTAAACAGTCCTCTTTTTTCCCCACACATGGATTCCTAGAACACGATGAGGGGTACTGTGTGCCAAGGGTACTTGGAAAGAATTCTCTTTCATGAATGTTGTTAGGATTACAGAATGGGCCAGGTTTTCCTCATGGGCTGCCTTGAACAAAGGAAAGCATTCCTCACCGGGAGAAGAAAAGTAGGAGTGAAAATATGAGCTGAGAAAAGACCTATGTTGGGGTGACCGAGGAATAGAGATTTCTCAGATCGGTTCCTCCAGATGCCAGAGCAAACGGAGACCATGCGTGATCTTTGAAATGCGCAGATTCCTATGTGGTTCCAGGTACTTCCTGCAAGAGGCCATGATCATGTGTGGTCCACAGCGGCTGCCAAGAAACCAGTTTCAAAAACCTCTAGATGCAAAAAAAAAAAAAAAAAAAAAAAAACAAAAAACCTCTAGATGCTACTCTGGGCCAACATAAACTCACATTAATTAGCAAAGTATTTGCTTTATAGTCTGAGAGATAAAGTTGCAGGGGCCAGACAGTTTTGAGTTCATTTGTTTTTTTAAAAAAAAACATGCTTTACGTGTCACAGATTCATTCTTGTGATTGATGTAGTGAAAATGTATGTAGGGAACATTTGTGTGATTATTCAATGTTTATTTTTTTAAAAGATCTTATTTATTTGAGAGAAAGAGAGAGAGAGCAGGAGCAGGGGGAGGGGCAGAGAGAGGGACAAGCAGATTCCACGCTGAGCAGGGAGCCTGACCTAGGGTTTGATCCCAGGACCCTGGGATCATGACGTGAGCTGAAGGCAAGATGTTGAACTGACTGAGCCACCCAGGTGCCCCTCAATGTTTATTTTTTTTTCCCCTCAATGTTTAAATCAAATATCTGTAACCCCGATATTATGGTTGCACTGTCACATAAGTTCCATTTGCAGAGAATTGCCACTTGCATTGGGCAGAGTCCTCACCTGGTGTTGGCCAGCCGCTGCATCAACCTCTTTGCCAGCCATTTCCATATTTGGGGGATACTTCTAGAAGAATATGTATGTCTATCTCATGAACTTTATTAAAGGGATAGAAAGTAGCTTGTGAACTATGAAGCAGAAGGCTTATTTAGATAATGTAATTGGATTTTTTTTCTTTAAAGAAAATGAGAGAATGGGGGTGGACGGCTGCACAGGGAACAGAGAAAAATAAGGGAAGGATACTTACTAGTGTCAGAGAAGAAGAACTTTGCCTCTGTTGTCTCATGTTCTGTCTATGGGGGCCTGCAAATTAAACTGATAAAAGGCAGGGGTGCTTGGGTGGCTCAGTCGGTTAGGCATCTGAATCCAGTTTCGGCTCAGGTCATGATCTCAGGGTCATGAAATCGAGCTCACATTGGGTTCCATGCTGGGTGTAGAGCCTGCTTAGGGTTCTCTCTCCATCTTTGCCTTGTCTAAAAAAAAAAAAAAACAAAAACAAAAAACAAAAAAACACCTGATAAAAGGCATATTAACAGGAGAAAAAAAATGTTCCTGTGCATACAGGAGCTCACAGAAGTAGCTCGATTAATGGTTAGTTGTTAAAATGCCTTACTAGTAGAGAAAAAGGAAGGAGGAGAAAAGGCCTCCATGGGAAAAACAAATGGATTTCTAAAAAAAAAAAAAAAAAAAAAAGGAGATAAGAAAGTGTGCAATAGTGCTGTTTGTGCAGCTCTGAATGGTCTTTCTGTGTTCTTCAAGGCCAAAGTCCCCTGGGAGAGCACGTTTAGTACACTTACTCTCCATCTCCTTCCTGGGAGTGACAGCTGCCCAGAGGAGAGAACGGCAATCTCATTTTCCAGAAGTTGCCACTTCCAAGCAGCTAAACGAAATTCCACAAAGATTTCTTTCTGCACCTGTTGAACCCAAATGTCCTCAACCTAAAATCATCTTCATCCCAACTCAGTTCTAGATGGACCTCCCCAGATCAGCAGTTGCTCCCTACTCTTTGGGAGCCTTTTGCTTTTTTCAGAGAATCTTTCACGTGGAAACAGAATCTTCACTATCACAACAAAACAGCAGCATATATGCAAAAATACCAGTGCGGCCTATTGAGTCATGTGTGAACAGGAAAAGACAGGAAAAGAATGAAGGCGAGCGCTAATGAGTCCTGGTTTGAAAAAAAAGGACAGTTGGAAGTGGATTGACTCCTCTGGTGCTGTAGGAAGGGTGGTCCTCGACCAGCAGCGTGTTCCCTGGAAGCTTGTTCAGAGCGCAGAATCTGAGGCCCGTACCTCAGGTGCACTGATTCAGCATCTACAGTTTAGCAAGATTCCCCAGGAGGCTTATATGCACAGTAGAGTTTGAACCACTAAATCCAGTGCCGTGGTTCTCAATCTCAGATGCACTTTTTTGTTTTGTTTTGTTTTTAAATTTTTTATTTAAATTCAATTTGCCAACATATAATACCCAGTTCAGACACACCTTTGAATTAACCTTATCGGCTTTTAAAAATCCTGATACCCAGGCTGCACCCCTGACCAATTAAGGCAGATATGCTGGAGGTGAAAAACAGGTGTTCTTAGATGCCCACCCATCCTTCCTCCCCACCCCCCCCACCAAGGATTCCAATGTGCAGTCAAGGTTGAGAATCCTATAAGAATCAAATAAGAGGGCAGCCCGGGTGGCTCAGCGGTTTAGAGCCACCTTCAGCCCAGGGCGTGATCCTGGAGACCCGGGATCAAGTCCCACGTCGGGCTCCCTGCATGGAGCCTGCTTCTCCTTAGGCCTGTGTCTCTGCCTCTCTCTTGCTCTGTGTCTCTCATGAATAAATAAATAAACTCTTTAAAAAAAAAAAAAGAATCAAATAAGAGAGAAGCTTACCAACAGCCCCCTTGCTAGGCCCTTGGAAGTAGGGTTACCAAAAGACAAGAAAATTAAATACCCAAATAATGCTGAAAGAAAGAAAAAAGAAAATCCAGTTTATGAAAAACAATGAAGCCTTCATATATGGTAAAATCACAAGTTAAAAGGCCGAAGCAATAAGCTTACAAAAGGTTGGGCTGCTCTGACCATTTTTTTTGTTAGGAAGTTCACCAAGATAGAGAAGTTTTATCTGAACTTGCGGAGCACAGGTCTGCCTACTTACAACTGGGGAAAAAAAAGACGAAACAAAGAAACAAGAAACCCCCAGTGTGGGGCCGGACTCGGTGGCTCTCAGCAAAGCCCATCATTGTACAAGTGGCTGCACCTGGGGAGGAGCCTCAGTTTGAGAAAAATACCAGATTATTTCTCCATTTTTGGAATGAGCTGCAAACTGAATTTGAAAGGCTATGGGGTGGAGGGATGCACCTTTAAAATAAAGGAGGTGAATTTGTGAAGAATAGGGAGAGGGAGTCCTTGTGGCCTTAGTAGTCAAAGGATCTTGGTGATGAAGTAGGGCTACTCACTTCATACTCACACCAGACACTGGCTTCCCAGAGACCTGGAAATTAGAATTCAGGACATCCGCTCTTAGACCTTGTGTGCCTTCTGCTCTCTTACATTTCTTTCTTTTATCTGAGATGATACCAAAGGATAAAAACCAAAAAAAAAAAAAAAAAGGTATTTCAAGGTATGCTGGCTTTAAATGATAAGATCCTTTTTCTCTTCCATGATACTACTCACTAAGCTACTCTTTTTACCTCTGTAAAGCCTTTTGTTTTGCAAAGTGAGGGACATTTATGGTTGGTCAGGCTGTGCACTGCACGACTCTGAGGGATGCCATTCACATTGCAGTCTATCTCAAGCAGTGCAACATGGTGGCCTTGAGAGGGGGTTTCCAGGTCATTATAGGAAGAAAATAGACGTGACATCACATAATATAAAGTGATTTCCTGTTCTCTTCTCCTCCAGCCCTTATGTCGTCCAAGAGAAACTCCTTTTTGGTTCTGGCATGCCTTTAACACTTCTCCCACTCTTTAATTAAAAGAAAAAAAAAATAGGCTTGACAGGCAATGGAGTAACTCAGTAGAAATATAAAGTGTAATCAGTGCATTTATTTAAATAGAAACTGGGTTAATTTAGTGAAAATAAGTAAATAAATAGTAATTAGGTTTTACATGGATTTGGCCAAAAAAGTCAAGCTGGTTCCCACATGATCGGAGTTTGGAAAACACTGGGCAGTTATGACAGGAGCGTCACAAACACAAATGCCTAGCATGTGTCCTGTAGAGTGTGTTTTTTCACAGGGGAAAATGACAAAACTATGTTGCTTTGATTTAAACCAATTTTGCTGGGAATCCCTGGGTGGCTCAGCGGTTTAGTGCCGCCTTCAGCCCAGGGCGTGAGCCTGGAATCCCGGGATCCAGTCCCACGTCGGGCTCCCTGCATGGAGCCTGCCTGTGTCTCTGCCTCTCTCTCTCTCTCTGTGTGTGTCTTTCAGGAATAAATAAATAAAATCTTTAAAAAACAAAAAAACAGTTCTGCTGTATGAGAAACATCCAGCCAATATTTTTTTTCCTGCCTAGTTTTTCCTCCCCTTTGATAACAGGTACGGCCTGTTTATAAAGCACATCATGCTAGCCATTAGAATATTTTTAGTACAGTAGTTACAAGATAGAAAAAGCAAACCCCAGCCCTGAATTCTGGTTCATTTACAGGTCACAGAGCACGAGACAAATTGCTGTGATTCACCTCAGAATTATGAGCTCTGTTTTTCCTCTTTGTCAAATCCGGAGAATCTTATCTCCTTAAAATGGCATGGATTTGCCAGCAGAGAGCCAGCTGCAGATGGCAGTGTACATTCTGTAAAATACAAAGACAAAACAAACACCAGAGAAAATAAATCCAGGAGTCTGATGCCATAAATTTCTGCACCAAGTAACAACTCCAAACGGTACATCAAGCTGTTTCGGGAGACATGCGTATTAAGTGTTGGGCTGTTTTATCACATTCATGAGATTTGATACAAAATACATCAGACCAAAGGCCACATCCTAGGATTTAAAAAAAAAAAAAAAAAATTAACATAGAGGGACACCTGGATGCTTCAGTCGGTTAAGCATCCGGCTCTTGGTTTCAGCTCAGCTCACGATCTTGGGGTTGTTGGGCTCGGCACTCGGCGGGGAGGCTGCTTGGGACTCTCTCTCTCTCCCTCTGCCCCTCCCCTGCTGCTCACATACTCTCTCTCTCTCTCTCAAATAAATTTGTAAAATATATATTAACATAGACAAGGCACTCTACAGTGTAAGATTTCATTTCCTAAGAGATCCTCTAGTTAGAAAACTTATGACTGGTTACTGCCTTGCAGGACTCCTAGTACATGCAGGTTATAGTCTCAGCACAGGTGCACAGTATGTGACAGGTGCATCGCACCCCAGAGATGCCCTGGGGCATTGGCCTCTGGAAGGTGCTGGCAGCCAAACTCCTAGTACCCGCTCTACCCTAGAGCCACTGGGCTCCTCACAGCCCCCTGGAGGGAAGCAGGCAGGACGTGGAGAGCCCTAAAGCATTGAGCAGAGCAGAAAACAGTTGACACAGACTAGTTCTCCTCCCTCCCGTACCCAAGGTCACAGGTTGTCAGGAATCCAGAGGCTCCAGACCCCAACTTGTCCAGTGGATTCACTCAGGGTGGGAGAACAATTGAAAAACCAGCTCTCTTAGGAATGTAGTTCTTCAAAAAAAAATTGTTTTTAATTAAAAAAAAAAAAAAGGAATGTGGTTCTTCTCCCAAATAAATTGGGAACTAGGTGGAATGTGGTCCCTGGGATGGCTCTGTGTAACTGCCCTGCACCTGTTAGACCCCAGAACACAGTACCCCCACCCCCACCCCCGCCCCCGGGCACTGGCCAGGAAGACTTGAAGCTGCCCCTCTCCAAGGTCCTTTACCACTGGAAACAGCAAGTTGATTTCTTTTTCTTTTTTTTTTTAGCAAGTTGATTTCTAAGGGCGCCCCTACCTCTATCGCCGTGATTTTCAACGACTTGATTTCTTGTCTATCTTCCAAATTTCCTTTCCACCATCTGAAGATAAAATATTTTTATGTCTTCATGGATATAATGAACATTTCAAAGCTGCATGTATCTATTCAGTTTCCGCCATAATTACAAGCTGGTAGTTGGTTTTCTTTACCACCTGCAAGCACTTAAAATAATCATTCCAGCTCTTATAATTACATCTTAATTATTTCTGAGCAGATCCCTGTTTTCATCCTTATGCAAAGATTGCATGATTAATGCATTCAATCTCTTATACCTAATCTTTTTATTATCTTTTGTGGTTTTTGTTCCCTTCCGTGACCGAAACAGCATTTGTTCAAGCGCAGGCAACAATTATCAGCCCCTTTTCTAATGTGCAGTTTTCCTGCAAATGGTGCAAATTGTCCTTTTCTGGAGAAGTGCCAAGCATATTTATGGAAGCCCAAGTCAAGTAGACTATGAGAGCTACAGATTTGTGATCAAATGGTCATTGACATTCTCATCTTTTGTTTCCATAATGATGGCTTTGTACACATGATTTGATTTTGTTGGGTTGAAGGATGCATTTTTAATTTCGATAGCTGTTCTAGATCAGCCTCCATAGATAATCGTGCCTCCAATCCAGGAAGATAGGAGTGTCCCTTCCCCGCACACTCGCCAACCTAGTACATCACAATGTTCTTTTGAATGTTGTTAGGTCTTACTTGAAAAAAAAAAAAAATGAAACTGTGTTGTTTTAATTTGGATTGCATTAATCCTGAGGGGGATTTAAGTCTCTTTGTGTGTGTTAACCAGTCGCTTGTGTTTATTTTTCCACAGACTCTTTCTATTCTTGACCAAAGAATTATTTGCATTCCTATTTGCATTCCTATTTGTTGGTCATTTACTACTTTCTTGACTTACAAGAATTCTTTATATGTGAAGTAAATTAGTATTTTCCTACATGTTTAAGGTTTGCTCTCTAGTTTTTTTAATGTAAGGGGTTTTTTCCATGTGAAAACTTTAAAATGTTCCAGGGTGAAATATGAGGGTTTCATGGCTTTTGGGTTTTGTGTCATGCCTTCTCCATTCAGAAATTATTTTTAGGGCACCTGGGTGGCTCAGTTGGTTAAGCATCTGCCTCTGGCTCATGTCATGATCCGTGGGTTCTGGGATCAAGCCCCACATCTGCTCCCTGCTCAGTGGGGAGCCTGCTTCTCCCTCTGTCTCTGCCCTGCTCATTCTCTCTCTAATTAATTAATTAATTAATTAATTAATTAATTTTTAAGATATTTCACATCCTTGGGATGCCCGGGTGGCTCAGCGGTTTAGCGCCACCATCAGCCTAGGACGTGACCCTGAAGTCCCAGGATTGAGTCCCGCATTGGGCTCACTGCACGGAGCCTGCTTCTCCCTCTGCCTGTGTCTCTGCCTCTCTCTGTGTCTCTCATGAATAAATAAATAAAATCTTTAAGAAAAAAAAGATATTTCACATCCTTTTCTAATGACTTTATTTGTAAGATTTATCTATTTTTTTAAGATTTATTTATTTATTTGACAGAGACTATATGAGCATGCACCAGTGCACGTGGGCAGGAGGGTCAGAGGGGGAAAGAGAAGGGCAAGCAGACTCCACATTAATCGTGGAGCTGTATTCAAGGGGCTCAATCCCAGGACCCTCAGCTGAAATCAAGAGTTAAACAGTTAACCACCTGCCCCAGTAAGATTTACATATTTAATACACTTTAAATTTATTTGGGTGGGAGGAGTAAGTTAGGAGTCCTACTTTTTAAATTTTTCTTCCCCGACTAGCCAGCCAGTTGTTCCGGCACTCATGGTGAGCTTCCGTCCTCTCCTGAACCTTTACCATATTCACGATTGCCCTTTACATTTGAATCTGCTTCTGGACTCCCTGCTCTGTGACGCTGATCTGACTCATGAGACAGTAGCAAGCTGTGATAATGATTCAGCTTTTATAATAGCAGCTAATATCTCGTAAAGCTGGTTTCCCTTTTATTCTGTTTTTCAAAACTTTCCTGTCCTGGCACACTTACTTTTCCCGTGTGATGTTAGAATTCCAGTCATTTCACTGGGATTCTCTAGAATGTTTATTGAGATTGAATTTTACATGTAAGTTAATTGCACCATAATTGACATCTGTACAAATAATGTTTCCCTGTCCGGCAGGAGAATGTCTCTCCACTTATCATGGCATCCCTTCCGTACAAAATTCGCATGAATATAACTTTAAAACATTTTCTGATAAATTTCCAAGTTGTTTCTCTTTTTAGGAAAAGCAGTTAAAAACAAACAAATCAAACAAACCCTCCCTATCTTAAGATAAGCTCATTTGGCACCCAATTAATTTAGCAGAGTCCATATAGCAGCATGTAGATGAATATCTGATTAAATGTGACACAAGTACGTGTACACCAAGGGCCATGTTAGAATCCCACCTAATACATAACATATCCTACATGTGTATGTATCTTAAGGATTCCGTAGGCTTATGACATCTTAAGGATTTTTGTTTGGGGTCAAGTGTCAAGTGTTAAGTGTTAAACAGTATCTAATGCCACTTCAACATCTATGAACATGACCCGCTTCTTTCTCTTCTGGGGTAAAGTAATGGGGTGAATTGTAGTAATAGATCTTCAAATAGTGAACCAAGCTTTCATTCCTAGCCTTAACCACATTTGATCATGGAAAAGAATCCTCTCAAGGTACAACTAAAGTAATTTTACTAAAACTCATAGTGGGGCAGCCCCAGTGGCCCAGCGGTTTAGCGCCACCTTCAGCCTGGGGTGTGATCCTGGAGACCCGGGATCGAGTCCCACATCGGGCTCCCTGCATGGAGCCTGCTTCTCCCTCTGCCTGGGTCTCTGCCTCTCTCCCTCTCTGTCTGTCATGAATAAATAAATTAAAAATAAATAAATAAAACTCATAGTGGTTTGGTTTCAATTTGTTTGTTTTTTACATTAATAGTTCTTGGGTGAGATAGGTTTTTTTAGGGGGTGGGGATAAGATTTGGGTTTTAAATTTATTCCAGCTTCATCAAAAGGGGCCACACAGCAAGAAATGTGGGAGGCCTCTAGGAGAGCAGATCATACTGGCCAGAAAGGAAGCTGGGACCTCAGTCCTACAACCACAAAGGCTGAGTTCTGCCAACAAGGATGAGCCTGGAAACAAAGGTTTCTTTAGAGCCTCCAGATAAGAACTCAGCGCTGCCAGACACCACTTCAGTCTTGTGATCCCCAGTCACACCATGCTGGATTTACCCATTGCCCTCCAACTAGTGGAAGAACAAACAAGTGTCATCCAAGCTTTAATGAGCTTAGAATCACCTGGGGAAATTAATGAATGATACTCAGTAGATCAGAGTTGGGATTTGAGATTCTACATTTCTAACAAGCTCCCAGGTAATGCTGATGCTGCAGGGCCACGGACCTCACTGTGAATTTCAAGGATATAAGTAGCCTTGGAGCATCTCTTGAACCTTGTAAATTTAATAGACACCCTGTGGGGCACCTGGGTGGCGCATCAGTTGAGCATCCAGCTCTTGGTTTCTGCTGAGGTTGTGATCTTAGGGTTGTAAGATCTCAGGGTTGTGAGATCTCAGGGTTCTGGGATAGGGCCCCTGGTCAGGCTCCACACTTGGGGCAGTATCTACTTGGGACCTTCTACTTGGGATTCCCACCTCTCTAAAATAAACAAATCTTAAAAAAAAAAATAGACTTACCCCATAAAACCAATGGAGCCTACTGTTTTTGTGTTTTGTCTTATATTGTTTGGGGTTTTGGTGGGCATAGTTCTTTGACAACTCTCAATTTCTTCTATGATAACTGTTTTAATTAGATTTTCTTTGTCATCTGTAAAGATTTCTGTTATGTTTTTCCAGAATTTGTGCTTTTAATCTAGATTTTCAAATTCATTGCCATAGTTGAACAAAATAAGTTTTTATCATTAATTTCCATCCTCCAGAAAATTTCTCATTCAAATATTTTATACTAGATTAGGTTTTCTTTTCTTTTTGATTAGACTGACTTTGTTTTTGTTTTTTTGTTTTTTTGTTTTTTTTTTCAAAGAACCAGTTCTGGATTTATTCTGTCACTTTTCTGTGTTCTCTTACCAGTTGCTTTTATCTTGGCTTCTTTTTTTTTTAAAGATTTATTTGTTTATTCATGATAGAGAGAGAGAGAGAGGCAGAGACACAGGCAGAGGGAGAAGCAGGCTCCATGCAGGGAGCCCAATGTGGGACTCGATCCCAGGACTCCAGGACCACGCCCTGGGCCAAAGGCAGGCACTAAACCGCTGAGCCACCCAGGGATCCCTATCTTGGCTTCTTTAAATGTATATTTGCTGCTCTTGACCTTTGTAACTTCAATGTCTAAAGATCTCATTTTCACTGAGAAAATGTCGGCGTGTGTGTGACATACTCTTACAGAGGAATGTGAACCAAAGTTAACAAATCTAAGCTCCGAGCCCAAGACTTACTTCTGACTGACCTAACCTCCCGAGGCAGTGTCTTGGCATAAATACTTTTATCTGAAGCACCTGAAAAGCCTCTAGAGACCCCTTGCCTTGCTACAGCCTCCCTGTGTCACCGAAAGAACAAATCTGGCATGCTTGCATTTTGCAAAGCAGTGGGGACCGGGGATGAAGAAATGAGGGATGCAAGTGGCTGAGGTGCAGGGCAGTGGGGTGCCACCTCCTTTCAGCCTCACCCCTGCAAACCATCCCCTCCACACCTTTGCTTCTCCCTAGTGGCTCCATGCCTGACCCGATTAGGGGCCTTTGCCCAAGGCTTCCATCCTTTCCTGACCAAGACTGTCTAACTCTCCGGAACTCCACTGTGGGAAAATCAAAAGAGGCTCCAACATCCAGCTTTGGGACCACATATCAGGTCCTTCTTTCCTCCCTCTGGTGGGTTTCACTTTCCGTCTAGTTTTCCTCTGCCTCTTTTGTGGTCTTCACTTCCCCTTTGTCCCTCACAGTAGATCTGGAAGCCAAGGAGGTTAGGATTCCATTGGTCTCCGTGCTCTGCAGCCCCTGACCCTTAGAGCCCTGGCACTCCTAGGTCTGCGCCTGGCCAACCCCTCCGCTCCATCGGCGGTCATGCTGGGAAGGGCAGGGGGACACCAAGCATGTCAGTGACTTCTCTGTTGACAGCAGAACCACCGACTCCAGTAGGTCCCACTGTCCATTTTTGCCTCGTTCTTGTATCAAAGTCACGTTACACAAAAGTGAAGCAGGTTTGAGGTCAGTTGTCCAGGGATGAGTCTGACCTTGGCTCCATCAGACCCCTCTCTGAGGCCTCCTACTGCATCATCTGTATATGAACATCCAGACGTATCCCTTGGAGCCATTCAAGGCAATGCAGCATCTTCCAGATGAATCTGACATTACTTCCTTCACTGACTTGTCACTCAGAAAGACTATTGTCAGAATCCCCGAGTGTGAGTTCTCCCAAGGAAATCCCTGCCACTCATCTCCCCCTGGAAATGCTAGTTCTACCCTTGCTGTCAAATCAGGGCCTTGTGTCCTTGCCTTTGATTTCGAAAGCTGCAGAACCGTTATCTAGATGAAGTGTTTGACCCAAAGCCATCGCTTTTCAGAAGAAAGTCACTCTAACCACCAATAATAGATAAGTTGTTTCTCTCATTTGAAAAGATCTTTGGTTGATTCCCCAGGCTCTGCACAGACTACTCAGAAGTGTCTAAAGACTCAGGGGGATTCTTGATCCTGCTGCTGTGTTTCTGCCTGAGAGCAACCCTAGAAGGTTTTGGGGAAAAAGTGAAATCAATTTTGTGTTAAAATGTAAATGTACATTAATATCGGTATTAATGTGGTTGTGATTATCTTAAACATAGAGATGGAGTCGGGTTGCTCTGAAATTTCCCCTTTAGAAAGGCTAAAAGTAGCTTTCAAGACATTTCTTGGGAATTTTAACTTTTAGGAGCCTGGAAAGGATACAGACAAAGGAGAGCTTAGATTTGTGAATGACTTTAATTGCTACACTGCTTATCATGCCTGGTTTTGTTTTATCCTGACAGTGGCCCTCTGTGGTATGTTTGGGTGTTATTAGCCACATTTTGCAGATAGGAAAAATCAACTCACAAAAGAAATGCATTCCTTCCCTCAGAGAACACCTGAGTGGCCACAGCAGTGGCTAGCTCAGCTGTGGCCGCACATTAGCATCACCAGGGGAGCCTTCCAAAACTCCCGAGGCCGGCTCCGTGTCCCCGAGAGAGTCTTCATGTGCCTTCAAGACTGAGCCAGTGGCTCCAGTGTTGACAGCACCTCGCTCAAAACCGTACAGAGAACAGCATTAACAGGTCTCAAATTCAGGTATACTCCTTCCAGAGTCAGAGCTTTTCCCACTTACCCTTCCTCTCAATAGAAACTAAATTTAGGGACGCCTGGGTGGCTCAGTAGTTGAGTGTCTGCCTTTGGCTCAGGTCATGATCCCGGGGTCCTGGGATGGAGTCCCGCATCGGGCTCCCCTCCGGGAGCCTGCTTCTCCCTCTGCCTATGTCCCTGCCTCTCTCTGTGTCTCTCATGAATAAATAGGTAAAACCTTGAAAGAAAGAAAGAAAGAAAGAAAGAAAGAAAGAAAGAAAGAAAGAAAGAAAGAAAGAAAGAAAGAAAGAAAGAAAGAAAGAAGAAAGAAAGAAAAAGAAAGAAAGAAAGAAAGAAAGAAAGAGAAAGAGAGAAAGAAAGAAGGAAGGAAGGAAGGAAGGAAGGAAGGAAGGAAGGAAGGAAGGAAGGAAGGAAGGAAGGGAAAGAAACTTTATTCCAGTTCCTATTCAGATTTGTGTTCCTACCTCCTGTCATCCCTTAAACATAATTCAGAGATCTTGAAATAATAATCTGTATCTCTAGAGGTGAAGTCCCTGCTACTAAATACACCTTCCTTT
Organism: Canis lupus dingo; assembly: GCF_003254725.2. Classification (NCBI taxonomy): domain Eukaryota; kingdom Metazoa; phylum Chordata; class Mammalia; order Carnivora; family Canidae; genus Canis; species Canis lupus. The sequence continues at coordinate 2,147,159 of NC_064258.1, read as the reverse complement.
TTCCTTCCCATTTTCTCTTTTTCGATGTGGAATAAATCATCCCCAAGACGGCTAGAGCCAATTACGTGTTTTTTGCACACTGTTGACATGACTGAGAAGCGCTGTGTCAGAGCCACATGGCTTGTGCTGGGAGTCTATCGCATCTTGATAATGGTGTGAGCCAGCATGAAGAGGAATCTATTTGTGGAAAACACCGGGAAGCTTTAATTTGTCTTACACAGTTCTCTTTGATGACCGTTAGTCATTCCACCCGCCAACAAGCAAAGACAGTTGTCTTCTGAGATCCGAGGTTAACTCAAGAAGAGTTCACAAGACAGCAGAAATATCTAGCATGAGAGTTGTATACTCAGTGCTATGAGGTCAGCCTTCTTGAAAGAAAAGGCATTGTCTTGGGATTGGAATTATGAATTTTCAGTCGTGCTAATGCAGCTGAAAAGAGTCTTTCAAAAGCAAGAGCCCAACTGGGCATTCTGCACTCAAAATATGTGCAGAATTAATTTTTAAAACCACTTTAGAGTCGCTCACTCCCCGTTTCTAATAGACCACACAGGGGAGCCAGAACCCAGTCAGCGGCTGTGATCTCCATGTACGCCCCTGTGTTCTCTGAAGCCTTCCTCCTCTCTCTACTGGTTTCTGAACTCAGGGATAAAAGGGTCAGTTTTACCTTTTGATGAGAAAGCAGTTCCAACATAGACCTCCGACAAGGCCCAAACCACGTGGATATTGACAGAGCCAGTCCCCATTCGTCATCTGAAGCAGAAGGCTGGTTTTCTGCAAGCCGAGATAGAGCTGTTATAGCAGATTAAGTGTTTTTTTTTTAATGTATTTTATTATTCACTATACTCCCTCGACACATAGGATGGTGACAGAAGCAGATACGATGGTGACAGAAGCAGATCTGCAATACCCAGCTATGTCCAAAAGAGCGATCCATAGTCAAATTATGGCCTTTGAATTTACTAGAAATTTCCATGAAGGGGGAGCCAAAGGATACATTCATCCTTGCCTGGTCCCTCAAATGATTCAATGTGCCTAAATATTCTCACAAGTGAGGAAACATCTCTTGGGTAGATTTGGGGTGATAAGAAAATGATTTTCACCAAGCTTCCAAGCCATCAGTTCTGGAAGTCCAAAACCTTCCATTACTGGCATGATGCCTAGTGGGTGTGTTTCTCAGTGAAAGTCTGGGGACAAGAGCCTCAGGGTCTCCAGAAGGCATTGGTCTTCTCAGTGGTGTCACCGTGACCACGGTCTGGGAGGGAAGGTGAAGTACATCAGGAAATGTCTGGAAAGGCGCTGTCTTTGGCTTGTTCACCCACCCTCATGTTCTCAGCCACCCTGTCCTTAGAAACCGAGACTGTTTCCACTGTTCAGCAGACAGCCAACTCCTGCTAATGCTGCTTTGCCAATAATTAACCACAAATCATATCTGCTGAGACCTCTCTGTACCAGGGGTGGTCACTGGGCTTGGTAAATGAGTCAGTAACTGTGACCCAGCATTTCATCAAGTGACAGAGAGTCACTCTGGTGCTTTGGAATATTGGACACACCATGCTCCTGTGTGGCCATAGGCCTTGCACCCTGAGCTGGCTGCCCTCTCTCATGGCACAGCCTCCACCCATGCAAGAACCAGCAACAGGGACACAAGAATTCTTTCATAAAACAGCCAATTCCAGAAAAATCGACAACCCCATATTTTGAAAAATGGTCTGTTTTCTCTGTACCTTCAATGCATCTGTGACATCAAGAACCCAGGTGCCGGGGCAGCCTGGGTGGCTCAGCAGTTTGGTACCTGCCTTTGGCCCAGGGTATGATCCTGGAGACCCAGGATTGAGTCCCACGTCAGGCTCCCTGCATGGAGCCTGCTTCTCCCTCTGCCTGTGTCTCTGCCTCTCTATCTCTCTCTGTCTCTGTCTCTCATGAATAAATAAATAAAATCTTAAAAAAAAAAAAGAAAAAGAACCCAGGTGCCAATAGCACAGTATTCCCCCACCCCCACCCCCACCCCCGATACACTGGCTTTAGAGAATTAACTTGTGTTATTTTTTTTTAGCCTAGAAAGGTCTCCCAAGGGTATGCCTTAGATCACCATTTATTTAACTCCTTGGCTGTTTTTTATTAGACTGCTCTGAATACTGTCTAGTGATAGACCTTCCCCCCTCTGCATTCAAAATACCAATGAATAGAACTCAGAAATTAAAGCGGAGTTTCTGCTGTAGCTTTCATGACACTGAAAGGGAGAGAACTAAAGGAAACGGAGTAGGGCAACTCATTGAAAGCACATGATTTGGCCAAAGAATCAAAACCAAGCAAGCCCAAGTTTCTCGGAAGGAATCCTTTCAGTTCCCTCTCAGACACCACAGTAACTTAAACACATAGACGTAAGAACAGCCAGAGACACGAACCATCCAAGGTCTCGGCTAAAGCTCTGCCGCTCCAGGGGAGGCATGTACTCAAGCAGCCCACCAGAAATGCAGGCTCCCAGGCGGCCCACCCCAGATGGACTCAGTCTGAGTCTGCATTTGCACAGGATCCCAGGTGGCTTGTAGGCCTTGACGTTTAGAAGCTCTGAACCAAAGCACGCAGCACTCGGGGACCAGTTTGTTTGCTTTCGCCTCAAGGCACATCTGAATGAAGTGCAGGAGACTCTTTTTTTTTTTTAATAAATTTATTTTTTATTGGTGTTCAATTTGCCAACATACAGAATAACACCCAGTGCTCATCCTGGCAAGTGCCCACCTCAGTGCCTGCCACCCAGTCACCCCATCTTAACTCTGGGGAACAAAGTGAGGGTCGCTGGAGGGGACGGGGGTGGGGGGGGTAACTGGGGGATGGGCATGAAGGAGGACACATGATGCAGTGAGCACTGGGTGTTGCAGGCAACTGATGAATAACTAAGCTCTACCCCTGAAACTAATAATACACTATATATTAGTTAAATTGAATTTAATTTTAAAAATTTGGAGACACACCTGGGTGGCTCAGTGGTTTAGCGCCTGCCTTCGGCCCAGGGTGTGATCCTCGAGTCCCGGGATCGAGTCCCACGTTGGGCTCCCTGCATGGAGCCTGCTTCTCCCTCTGCCTGTGCCTCTGCCTCTCTCTCTCTGTGTCTTTTATGAATAAATAAATAAAATCATAAAAAAATAAAAAGTAAAAAAAAAAATTTAAAGAATGAAGTAGAGGGAAGGAGAAAAAGCTTAGAGAACCCCCCAGTGACCCAGGGCATGGTTTCCCCCATCCCCAACCTCTGGAGCCCTAATTTAAATAGAAGTGCCAGCCCCGGGATGGGGGCATAGGGGTTCCTGCTGTCGCTGAGTGCCCTGGGGAAACCTGTATCCCCTCAGAAAGGGGGTTAAATGGATGATATTCCCCCAGGTGAGAGGCTCCTGCGTCCCTGATGATGTCGGTGGGGGGTTCTTATCCCCAGTGAAGGCAGGCCCCAGTGAAGGCAGGCCCAGGGGGCAGCAGATGGCAGTGTGCATCGTGATGGGAGCACCACACCTCCGAGTCCCCACCACCACCACCCTGGCTCTGGGGCTCCCCGATCTAGGCTTTCAAGGCTTGGCTTGAAAACTTTGGTAAGATCCCCGGGAAGCGGCTTCGTGAGTAGGTGGCCAGCACCTCCCCGCTGCAGGCCTCTGGGATTTAGCCTCCTAAGCTGTCGCAGCCTCTGATCTGCAAGTGCCCCTGACATCCTCCAGCGACAGCTCTGCCAACAGACTCACAAACATTGTAAACTAACATAGAAGAAACCATTGGTCCACCTGAGCACTAACAAGACACCTTTGTCCAAGGTGAGAGTGGATACCGTGCGTCTAACCTGTATTTCATGGAATACGAAGTCGGTAACAGGCTATTTCCAATTCACATACCTACATACCTATTTGTAGTTAATCAGACAAAAGAATGTGATGTCAGCCCCGTCTGGGAATATCAGCAAACCTTTCTTCCTAAAAGGCAATTAATGGGGGGTTGGGGTGACTGGGTAACAGGCACTGAGGGGGGCACTTGATGGGATGAGCACTGGGTGTTATTCTATATGTTGGCAAATTGAACACCAATAAAAAATAAATTTATAAAAAAAGGCAATTAATTGAGACGATTCAGAGTTGGCCTGAAAGAAAAAGAAAAGGAATAAAAGAAAAAAGGAGGAAATCTAATATAAGCAATTGCCCATTCGGTTCTTCTGTGCAAAGTTGGCATTATTTAGACAATCGGACATACAGCAGATGATGACCAGGTCCTATATTCTGTGCATTGTCACCTGATTCACCTCTTTTGGTCAGTGGATCTCTGACACCCGGGCAAGCAGCTGCCCACTTGCTGCCTCCTTCATGAAGCTGGAAACATAAGGCTTGTTCAGCTTCTTAAGTCAGAAGGCAAAATGCATAATCTCGTCCCCACTTGAAATTGAAATTCTGGCTTGGTTATCTTTCTGCAAAAACGGAAGTGAGTATAGAGGTAGAAATATGCGACTGAGGCTCATGTACATGCCATACTCTGCCCGGATAAAAACCCGGTGGCCTTGAGAAATCTCTCCCTCCTGAAAATGTGATCAGCCCTGGCCTCTCTGAAAATAAAACAATGTCCCCTTATATCTTCACCATTTTAGTCGGCCACCATTTGCTGTCATGGGTTTCTAAAATATCAGTCGGTAGTGAATGGCTAAAACAAATTATTTGAAAAGAAATAATAATTTTCTGCCACCAAGCTCAAATTGGAAGAGAGAATAAAGCGAAATGAAACAAAGACGCTGGGAAGAACAAAGACATATATACATCATCTGGCCCAGCCCCCGCTGCAAAAATCACGTGGCAATCTAAATTAAATTATAACTAATAGCAGCCGTTTTGTTCAAGTATCTCAAATTATCACTTTAGATGCCGAAGCTCAAGTGGTTTCCATGGCGATTTTTTTCTCTAGGAGATGTCAGCTACTATCTAATTTTTTTGTCCCTGATATATGACAACCTGAAGCTTTTAGTGCCTTTCATTTGGGGGGTTTTATGTTAGATAATCTCGATTTACTTTTATATGCATTTAAATGTGTGTTTTATTTGCGATTGTTTTCTGAGCCTAAAGTCTACAATTTTACATATTTCGAAACTTAGTAAATAAGAACTGCAGCTATTTATCTTGTGTAGTTTAAAAGGAAAAAAAATATGCCTTACTTACTTGGTCCTCTCCGTGCCTGCACAATGGGACAGGGAAGAAGGTTGAGGCTAAAGAATTCAAATCTCCCTTTAATAGTCTGTACGTAGAACTGTCTTCTAAATCATTCATTTGTGCTTAAGCACCTGCCTGGAAACTTCTTCTATTAATTTTTCACATTCTATAAACACAATCAGAAATTATATTCTGACAGTGGTGTTTTTTTTTTTTTTGGAAGATTTTATTTATTTATTCATGAGAGACACAGAGAGGGGGGCAGAGACATAGGCAGAGGGAGAAGCAGGCTCCCTGCAGGGAGCCCGACGTGGGACTCGATCCCGGGACCCCAGGATCACGCCATGGGCCGAAGGCAGGCGCTAAACCGCTGAGCCACCCAGGGATCCCCGTCAGTGATGTTTTAAAGTACAATTAGTGCTCTTCATGATTTCACGATTTCGCAAGTGTTACCGTGGTGGTGATAACCATTCTCTCTGTGCTGTCTGGGCCCATGAGGGACTCAGATCCAGAACCAAGGGAATATTTGGTCTTCTGTTGTCCTACAGTGTTGGTTCACAGGTTACCACATTGGTTGGCTGCTATTGTCACCATGTGGAATTATCCTTTGTCAGATGAAAGGTCTCTTATGCTCAGCTTTTAAACCCAGGCAAGCGTAGTCAGAAGCCTTTATATACCCTTGGCTCCCCCAGGCAGGCCACCAACCACAGTGAAAACAACTGGGCTAAATTAGTTCATTGCCTTAAGACCATGCAGTTGTGTTGATGATGTGATAGAGCCAATGTAGACCATGTACAGTTACGGGGAACCACTATCCATAGGCCTGCTCCTAACATCGGGAACAGTTCAGCCTGGTGCTTTGCACATCATTTCAGGAGCCAGTTTCCTGGGTTCGAACCGTGCCTGTACCACTTAACTGGTCGTGGGACCTCAGACAAGCTTTCACCCTTCCAAAATGGGATGAATACGCCCACCTCTCAGGGTCCAACACGAAGATGACCTGAGTTAATACATGAAAAGGACTTAAACAGGGCCTGACTTGTAAGAAGTGCTGTTATTATATTCCCTAAATAGCTAGTTCCTGAAATTTGAATTTCAGGTAAGTTTATGTTTTGTACTCCTCAATGGAAGGAAAACACTTCCAGGTTGATTCTATCAACCACTTGCTCATCTGGGCCCTAATGAGTTTTATACGTGAAGGGAGAGTTATCCAAATGATGACTGATTTTATAATCCTAGGATTGACAGCTTTACTACTCATCACATATAAACAACCTACATGGTGACCGGGGCCCTTGTGTGATGTCCCTTGCCTCCCCGCCCCCACCCGGCAGGCGGGGTTCACAACTTGCTCCTGGCACTCAAGAGCCTTGCTTGTCTCTGCCGCAAGGGAAGGGCAGGCACCATGCTCAGCCCTGCACAGTGACCAAATTAAGAGGTGCTGATTACACTGTTGTCGTTTGCTTCCCCGGTAAATCCTTGTAAGAGTGCAGCAAAGGGAAGGGCAAATACCTTTAGAAACAGACTTAAACATCCATGCTTTCTATTCTTTGGGGAGGGGACGAAAGCATATTTTTACTTACCCAGTTCTAAGATCTGATCACTTTACTGGACGTGTATAATTTTTGTTTTGTTGTTTTCTGTCTTTTTAAGTAGGCTCCGTGCCCAACATGGGACTCAAAACTCATGACCCCAAAATCAAGAGTCACATGCTCTATCAACTGAGCCAGCCAGTCTGTTTTGACCTACTCATGACATTTCCCAAAATATAGGTTCCTTGATAGTGCAGCACCCCTAAAACTGCTCAGCTCTCCCAGCACACTGGGGGTGGGATGGACCAAAGTGGAGCATGTGTCACGGATGAGCTTTGTGCTTCAGTCTCACTCATAATGTGCTTCAGTCTCTTAATTTCTGTGTTTCCCTATGTTTCCTGTGCTTCCCAGAGGATGCCGGTACCCTGGGGGAAAGGAAAATTAAAATGAAATCATTTCAAATCTATCAAAATAGCACATGCTGTGCTTGCCAGAATAAAACAGATCTGCCTCAAGGGAGTAAGGACTCACATGCATTAGGACAACCAAGCTTAAGTTATAAATAAAGCCATGAAAATAAGGATGCTCATGCGAGAAACAGAACCCTGCCCTTGAATTTCTTAAGGACTTCCATTGTACCTGAGGGTTTTCCACTGGTCATTTTCTGATGACAACCAAAGACCAGTGGACACAGAAATCACTAGTGAATTTCTATATTCAATGTGCTAATTTCCTTTATTGGGAAGAATAAGCATGCTGCCTTGCCTTAAGGGTTGAGTTGAGTTGACTTTAGGCAGCTGACTTCCAAATTTACACCTGCCCAGGACACTTTATTATTAGGAGAGGCTACAGAAACATTTATATACATACCTCTCTTAATGGACAGATTTTATTTTAACAGATACCTCATTTGCTCTTGCTACTTGTCTATACTATTTGTCATTGGGACCGCAAACATAATTAAGATTGGCCCCTGCCTTTAAGAGGATGGCTACCTTGTAAGGAGTGACGAGAACTAAGATTGATCACCCCTAACAAGAGTGCTGGACATGTAACTGAAGTGGCTGAGAATAGTTTTAGATTTAAGGAAAAAGGCAAGATTTGGTAGACAAAGAGAGGAAAGGCCAGCCAGATGTGAGAGGGCCATATGGACGAGCAAGGACATGTTGACCTGAAGCATCTAGAATGTCGCGTTGGAAAAGTGGTCCTGGCAGGGAAGAAGCAGGAGAGAAATTCAGCTCAAAAGTGGCCTCTCTCTCCCCCCCTACCAAGGAGTTCAGATTTTATACCAAAGGCAATCCTGGGATATTTTTCAATGTTCTCTTCTAGCTCTTGTTCACCTTGGGTCATCTCAGGTCATATCCACACCTGCCACTACTGTTTATGTCAATAACTTTGAGGGAACCAGAGAGAAGCGTATCAGTATCTCTAAATACCTGTGTTTCTCTCAAGTTTTGTGGCCCAGGATGCAAAGCCATAAAGTAGGTTTTGAAGCAGAGAGAAACTGCACCACGTTTTACCATCCACATCACCCGGAGTAGAAAAGCAAACCGTTTCATAGTATGATGAATATCACACAATGGAATAATAGCAAAATTGCCGCTGTAATTTTATGTCTCCGTGCTTAATATATTCTGAAGGTTCTTATTATTTAAAAGTGGTGAGGAGGTTTCTGTGGTTATCAAAAGGAGATGAGAAATATGAGCCCCTCATAAAATATCAAGTGTCCAGAAGATATCTCCATCTGGGTGTCTCATAGGCACCTCAAACTGAGTATATCCAAGGCAAAACAGATTTCTCTCCCCTAGCCCCTAAAAAAGGCCCCTCCTCCCATAGGACCTGCCCGAGCTAAACTGTCTGAACCCTGGGACTTCCTCATCTGGCTGTCTCTTCCCAGCCCTCAAAAGGGAGGACGGGGAAGACGATTGACTCGAATTAATCCTGCCTGATTTCCAGTCCCAGTGAGGCCACTTATAAGCTTGATGACTTTCTAGAAGGACGTGGACTAAATCGTGTCCAGAGAAGGGTGATTACATCTCAGAAGGATGGTTTATGTCAGGGAATTATTGCTTTGATAACCAGATCTTACTGTGCCCTATGAGTGTATGAGTTACAACACGGCAACTACAAAGCAATTTTAGGCAATTTATTGTAAATATATAGGGTCATAGCTATAACCACATCCATGCCTCAGATGAGTGTTTTGACTATGTAAACCAAACTCTTCAATGGGGCATGGGACGTTCTCATTAATAACAATTTCCATCATTTTTATTGTTCACTGTGTATCCCCAGCACTTAGAATGGTACCTGACATATATTAGGCATTCAGGAAAGATACGTCAAATGCCTGAATAAATTTATTTGTCACATCTACTTCTCTCAAGAGAAAACTCAGGCTTAAAGAACAAACCAAGGTTTCTAAAAAACATTATTTGTTTTACGTAAGCCATTTTTATTCACTCAAGATAATTTTATGATCCCCCTTAGCGTCAGGTGATGAGCCTGTACATGCAAGATCATTGCATTCTTGGGCTGATACTTAGGAATTTGAATACTGGTCCATGCTGTCTACCCCAGAAAGTCCTGAAGGGCAGGGGAAGGGCACTGATTGCACTGTACTTTACACTGGTTCTGCCCCTTTCCCTGTCTCCCTAGATTTAGGATTGGACCAGTTAAAATAAGCACGTAATACCAAAAGGTCTCTTCCATATTCACAAGTTAAGGAGTTAGGGTAATATGAAAACTCCCAAGGGTTCAGAGTTAAGTTCTCTTTCATTTGTCTGTTTACTCAAATTGACAGGTCTGAAGGGCACCGATGGCCAAGCTGATTTGGAACATGATATGTCCAGAAAAGCATAATTTTCCCGGTCTTCAGTAAGAATATCAAGTCAAAGAGAGTTAAATCACATTTGCTAGTAGAATCTGGTCTCTCTATTTGGTTGCCCTATTTCCTAGGGAAAAGGAGAGGAAAGGATCTACCTACTTTTTATCATTGTCTGAGAATCCTTGGAAATCTAGAGCTTAAGGATGAGCCTTGGAAAACCCAAGCCCTCAGTGAGCTTGGCCTTGAATTGTAACACAAACCTGTTTCCTCAGTGTGTACATGTTGAATTGTGCCAAACAACTGCTTTAAATTTTTAAAAAATATCTAATTGATGCCATCCAGTGACCATGGTTCTGACTAGACTAAGGTAATCTGCTGAAGGAGAAGCTGCTTCTGTTGGAATATTTGCCTTAAACCTTAACTTCTAAAACAGAAGTCCAACGAATGTGAAATCATTCTGAAGCTGAATTGGCTTGTGTGGATGATGACAGATACTCTGCTGACCTATAGAAAGACTTCAGGATCTATTTGGCTTTTGTCTACTTGAAAACTATCTTAGATAAGATTGAAATTTAATACAACTGGTTCTTATTTTTTTTAGAATAGGGAAGGAAATAGACATCTCCTTAGGCAGTTTATATTATTCTCAACTCTTAGGAAATTTTACTCCTTACAAATGCCTGACATGTACTATGTTTTATTAGAACCATGTAAAATATTAATTTAAAGAAATGATTACTTTTTAAGCTAATGCTATAAACTATAAAAACCCCTGAAGGGATCCCTGGGTGACGCAGCGGTTTAGTGCCTGCCTTTGGCCCAGGGCGCGATCCTGGAGACCCGGGATCGAATCCCATGTCGGGTTCCCGGTGCATGGAGCCTGCTTCTCCCTCTGCCTATGTCTCTGCCCCTTTCTCTCTTTCTCTCTCTCTCTCTCTGTGTGACTATCATAAATAAATAAAAATTTAAAAAAATAAATAAATTAAAAAAATAAAAAAATAAAAAAAAATAAAAACCCCTGAAAAAACAGTCAATGTTGCCAGTTGTGCATGGGATAAAAGTGAGTAGGAGGCAGATTTCAGCCAAACATAAGAAAAAATATTCTAGCACATAAGCCTGCCTGTCAGTGGAGCTGGAGTAGGCTGGTTCAGATTGTTCTAAGATTCTCTAATATTCCTCCAAAGGATTTATAATGTTTCTCTGGGCCTCATGGAGGGAGAACAGCAAAAATTGGGGGTGGAGGTGCTGTGATCTTGTGGAAACAATAATAAGATGGGTCTGTCTGAAACAGAGATCTCATCTGGGAAAACAGGAAGTGTTGAAGAGTTATATGAAGAAATATGCATCAGGGTCCCTGGCAGACTCAGTTAGTAGAGCATCTCACTCTTGGTCTAAGGATTGTGAGTTCAAGCCCCATGTTGGGTGTGGAGCCTACTTAAAAAAATATATATATATATGCATCACATTCTGGGGGATTATGGTGTCCTTGACTCTTACACTTACTTGACTTTTTCATTTCTTCCTCTGCAGCCAGTGCTGATTTTCCATATAATCCAGGACAAGGCCAAGCTATAAGAAATGGAGTCAACAGAAACTCGGCTATCATTGGAGGTGGGTGATGTATAGAACAGGCTTTCTTGTAGCTACTTACCTGTGGAAAGTAATAATTTTCAATAAAATCATAGTCTAAAAAAAAAAAAAACAACCAGTCATCTAGATTTTTACTTGATTCATTTTGCTATTTAAGTATGACTTAAGATTGTGACATATGGATGTGAAGACACTGTGATGAATGCAATCTGCCTGCTTATTAATGCTGAACTATAAAAAAGAGGAGGTGGTGCTGAGCTAGCCAGCACCAGAGCAGGCAGGTAGGACATCACCTCTCTTTTTCATTCTGATTCCCTTACCTCCCAAATGGCTCAGGATAGCTTATGCTGGTCTGGTTTCAGTTGTCTTAATAAAACTCATCAGAAAATTAATAAGCCAGAGTATCTAAAGTATTCCCACCTTCTTTCTCACCATGGACAGCTGCAGAATGATTTAACTCTCCTAACACAGTCCCTCCTATCTGGGTCAGTATTGAGAGCCCTGTTGCCCACTGCCTTCTTCTCTGCCTGCACCTTCTCTCTTAGTTTATAAAGATGTTTCCTGAACGTCTGAGTGTAGCCAATATCATAAACATATCAAGGACTTTAAACCTAGCCCATCCCCTTGGCTTAGCCAGTATGTTTCTTTTCCACGTGGAGAAACCTGCATGGCAATTTCTTACAAAGTTTAATATCCACTTTCTGGAACATCTAGGGATTGAAAAATCCCTAGAAAAATCCCATATCTAAGAAATATATGTGACTATAAAACTAGATTACATTCAAAATGCTGCTTAAATCACATTGTCCAAAGTTGTGGCATAATTTTATCAAGGTCCCTATCCTCATTGTTTTTTTGTTTTGTTTTGTTTTGTTTTGTTTTGTTTTGCTTTGCTTTGCTTTTTTAAGGTCAACTTTATTGAAGTATAATATGCACTTACTCAAATGGAACGGGTCAATGACACACCCATAACCACCACCACAATCAAGATATAGAACATTTCCATCCACAGAAAGCTCTGTGTCCTTTGAGAATCCATCCTTTCCCCCACTCCATCCCCAACCAAGGTTAACCTCGGATTGGCTCTTTGCCATGCAGATTACTTTTATTTCGTTTAGAATGACATACAAATGGAATCATATAGATGTCATCTGTTGTGACTTCCTTCTTTTGCTCAACATAGTGTTTCTGAGATCTATCCACATTGCTGCGTGCATCAATAGTGTGTTTTATTGCCGACTTGTATTCTTTTTTATGAACGTACTATGATTTGTTTTATCTACTTGCCTGTTGCTGTTTAGTTTGTTTCCAGATTTGAGCTATTTTGAATAAAGTTGCTATGGATATTCTTGTTGAAGTCTTATGTGAACATAAGTTTTCATTTCTTTTTGGTAATCCCTAGGAGTGCAGTTGCTGGGTGTTCCAGAAAAAAATGGATATTAAACTTTGTAAGAAATTGCCATGCAGGTTTCTGAAATGGTTGAACCTCTTTATATCCTCATAATTAATATCTAAGAGATCAGGTTTGCTCCACAATCTTATCAGCACTTGGTATTTTCAGTCTTCTTAATTTTAGCCGCTCTATGGATGAGTAGTGGTGCCTCATTGTGGTTTTAGTGTGCAATTATCTGATGACTAACCTTTTGAGCATCCTTTCATGCGCTTGTTGCCTTCTGCAGATCTTTTGTGAAGTGCCTGTTTCAAACTCTTTCACCCTATTTTAACTGGATTGTTTGATTTCTTTTGAGTTATAACGTTTTTTTATAATCTAAATAGTCCTTTTCAGACATATGTATTATAAATATTTTCTCCCAGTCTGTGACATGCCTTTTCATTTTCTTAGTGGTGTTTTTTTAAAAGCAAGAGATTTAAATTTTGATCAAGTCCAATTTTTCAAATCTTTTTATAGTTTGTGATTTTTTAAAAATTTTATCTTAAAAATATGCCTGCTCAAAGTTGTGAAGATTTTCTCCTATGTTTTCTTCTAGAACTTTATAGCTTTGGTTTCTGTTACTGAGTCTATAATCACTTTGGATTAGCACCAGTACATAACGTGGGATAAAGGCCAAAACCATTATTTCCCAAATGAATATCTAGTTATTCCAAGACCATTTCTTGAAAAGACTATATTTTCCAAATTTCCTTAGCACTTTTGCCAAAAATCAATGGACCATATATGTGTCTGTCTGTTTTCTGGACTCTATCCTATTTTATGGAGATATGTATATAATATATAACATATTTCTTTACCCAGTATCATGCTTGCTTTATTGTTTTACCTTAATATATTAAGTCTAGAGATGGCAACATACATTCTCCAGTTACTTCTTTTTTGTTTTTCAAAATTATATTGGCTATTCTAGGTCCTTTGCATTGCAATATAAAATTTAGAATCAACTTATACATTTCTATTAAAAAAATTGCTGGAATTTTCATTGGAATTGCATTAGATCTATAAATGGTCATCTAAAAATATTGGGTACCTCAGTTCTTAAATATGGTCTATCCATCCATTTGTTGACATCTTTAATTTCTCTCAGTTAGTTTTATGGTTTTGAGTACACAGCCTTGAACAACTCTGTTCAGCTTGTTTTATTATAAATGGCATAATTTTATTACTTTAAAATTTTTTATTACCTTATTATTTTTAATATTTTCCAAGTATTTCTTGCTAGTATATAAAAACACAATTGATTTTTATATATTGATGTTCTATCCTGTGACCTTGTTAAATTTACTGTCAGTTCTAAAAACTTTTTTTTTTTTAACATATTTCTTAGGATTTTCTACATAGATAATCGTGTCACCTGAGAATAAAGAAAATTTTTCCTTCTTCTCAATCTGCACTTTTTATTTCTATTGTATTTGTTTTATTGCACTGGGCATGTCTTCCAGTACTTTAAGAGAGTTGACATTCTTCCATCGTTCCATATTTTAGAGAAAATATGTTTATTCTTTTAATATTGAGTAAGATATTAACTCTAGGTTTCTCATAGATGCCCTTTATCAGGTTGAGAAAGTTCCTTTCTATTGATCTTTCTGAGAAGCTTCATAATGAATAGAGGTTGAAGTTTGTCCTATGCTTTTTCTCCTGTATTTCTTTAATGTGGTAAATTACATCACTTTATTTTTTTTTTAAGATTTTATTTATTTATTCATCAGACACACAGGGAGAGAGAGAGAAAGGGGGGCGTCGAGACACAGGCAGAGGGAAAAGCAGGCTCCATGCAGGGAACCCGTCGCGGGACTCGATCCTGGGACCCCAGGATCAGGCCCTGGGCTGAAGGTGGCGCTAAACCACTGAGCCACCCGGGCTGCCCCATCACTTTATTTTTTTAATGTTAAACTGATCTTTTGTTCCTAGAATTCACACCACTTCACCATAATATATTCTTTTCCACACATTGCTCGACTTGATTTGCTAAAATTTTGTTAAAGAGGACTATTGCTCTGTAGTTTTGTTTTCTTGGGATGTGTTTGTCTGGTTTTGGTATCAGGATAATGCTGGCCTTATAAAAAATGAATTAAGCAGTATTTCCTCCTCTTCTGTTTAACTATCAATTTCTGAGAGAAGAGCATTAAAATCTCCACATATAATTGTGAATTGGTCTAATTTCCCTTCAGTCTTGTCCATTTTTATTGCCATTGTTTTGGAGTTTTGTGGTTTTGTATGGGGGAGGGTGGTGTTTGAGAGAACCGTGTACTCTGCGGGGAAAGCAGTGTTGGAGGGATGATGACTATAAGGTCTGTTTAATCTCCAGTCCTTCTGTCTCCACCAGGTGTCATTGCTGTGGTGATTTTCACCATTCTCTGCACCTTGGTTTTCCTCATCCGCTACATGTTCCGCCACAAGGGCACCTACCACACCAACGAAGCAAAGGGAGCAGAGTCAGCAGAGAGCGCGGATGCTGCCATCATGAACAACGACCCCAATTTCACAGAGACCATTGATGAGAGCAAAAAGGAATGGCTCATCTGAGGGGTGGCTATTTGGCTCTGGGAGAGGGAGGAGCTAGTCACTAGGGAGGAGGGAAAGAGACAGAAGCACCCTACTTCATACTCTTGAGCACATCCTTAAAATATCAGCACAAATTGGGGGAGGCAAGCAACAGAAAATTCTGGAGACTGATCGCCACAAAAATTACTTTTTAATATTTCTTTATAGATGAGTTTCCCCTTCTATATCAATTCAAAATAATACAAAAAATGCTTTTAGAGTTTAAGAAATGGTTGCAATTTGTAGGTAATACCGTCTTATTTTGTGTGTGTTTAGAGGTGTTCTAAAAACCCATGGTAACAGGGCAAGTTTTCTACATTTTTAAGAGCCCTTAGAATGTGGATATTTTTTCTTGAGAAAAGCTGATGCACATGGCCTCCAGCATTCTCTTCCTTTTGCGTATAGTCGATTTTTAATGGGCTATCGTAGTAACTAGTTCGTGTTCATACAGTATTTCTTTTGGTGTCCTGTAAATTGGAAAAGGAAAGGAAGGGGCAAAGAGAACCTGTCATTTGCCAGTTTTCAAAGAGACCTCAATCTCTGCCAATTCTGAGAGTTCTCCTGAAGCAGCTGAAGGAAGAGAGCATATGGCACCCGTTGTGTAACAACATAACCAACAGAGAGAAGCATTAAGAACCAAGGGAAGTGGTTTCATACTGGGATTGTTGGATTTATCTTTCCTCAAATTCTACCATCTAATACTGTTCCTTGTGTGTAGTCTTAGACCTAGCCATTATCTGTGACTGTCAGCTATAATCGAGTGGTGATCAGCTGTTACAAAAGATTTCTCCTCTGCTTTACCTGCAACATGTTCGGTTACATTGTCTGTGTGTAGGCACCCCAGTGGGGAATTAGAGCTAGACATTATGCCTTGTTTGCTCTGTTTCTTTTCTAGTTGTAGCAAGAGTATGGGCACTTTCTAGTGAATGCATCAATTAGGTTGCTCTTCTTATTTTGCTTTAAATCTCTAGTTTTAAGCCCCTGTGACAAAACCCTAGCAGACTAGGTCCTCTGAATGGACATACCACAATAAAGCCAAGTATGGTTACTATCATCATTGCTTTCCTCTGAATCATATGGAAAACACTGCCATATTTCACATCATCTACTCCATATACTGTTCTACCCTAAATAGACACACTGCGACAATTCAGAGATTTCTTAGGTAGATACATTTGAACCTGAGGTTCAGCACAAACCTGATACCTGATTGTTGCTTCTCAGAGGACGGACATGTGTTTGGTCGCACCTCAATCCAATCCGGAATCTTGACCAACTTATCCTAACAAATAACTCCTTTTATTTAAAAATAATTGACTTTGTATGCAAACATATGGGACACAGCTCCTATTGGAGCATCCAAAAACTAATTTCATTTATTTTTTTTAATTACACAAAAGTTATTTCTAGAATGACCACCATTTATGATCATTACAGTTGAGGCTCTTAATCAGTACTTCGAAGATGTTTTTTTCAGACTTCAGCATTTTGAGGAATTAAAAAGGATCCCTTTTTTCCTTCTCCTCCTGGAAGGGAGTTAGATGAGGTTAAAAGGTATTGTTGCTATGTTTTGGATAATGTGCCTCAATGAAATGGAAGTTCTAGTGTGTTAGGTTTTTTTTTTTTTTTTTCCAAGATTCTCGGTATGCCCAAGTTACTGAAGGATCTCACCTTGTTGGGTGATGAAAAATGTTATCTAGAGTTGCCAGTGGCACATTGCACCAGTATAGCACACATTCCAGAGGAGACACTGAACCTGTGAATTCCCATTAGAGTCAAGGTAACAGAACAGAACAGAAGGGAATCCTAATGCCCTTTTACAGTTGCTGACCTCAGGCACTATCATGAATACCCTTAACTTCAAAAGGTCTTGGTTATTATTCCATGATATACATTGTTAAATGAAAAGTATGTGGTATGACTAAACAGAACAATAGAACATTACAAATGACATATTCAAAACCAAGGCAATTTATTTAACCGAGAGGACTACCATTAAGGGTTCTTTCACATATTGCCAAATTACCAGAAGGAGTTTTTAAACATTATGTTTAGTAGGAACATGTCAGATTTTTCAAACCTGTTTTATAGGTCTTACTTTTACAACTAACAAATAATGCCAGGTGGAAATTTATTATTTCTTGCATTTCCCGTGGTAGCTTGATTTTTTTTTTTATGCATTGTCTCTGCACTTTCCCTTTCTTCCCAAAATGATTAAGGGGTTAAAACAATCCAGAACAGCCCCTGACACTAAAACGTTCTCACCCGCTCTCTTCACTCTCTTCTTCCCATTCTCCTGCCACAGAAGGTAAAAAGTATAACTCAAAACATCTCTCACTAAATTTGCAAATTCTAGGGCACTGGAATGACCGCAGGGATCAGTGAGTCTCCTGTGTCACTGTCATTAAGACATAGGATATGACACAGTCTCTGCCCTTCAAGGGGGCTACAGTCCAGCCAGTAGACAAGACACCAGAAGGTGGATGAGGTATTAAGTAACTTAGTTAAGTGCCAAGGGAGCGCTGGAAATCTTCGGCTTCTCTTTGGAATTATAGTCTTCACCAAAAGTCCTAAATGGATCTATGAAGGCATCCAGCACATTCTTAATGGTAAGTAATTTATGTGAAGATAAGGAAGCATCTCTTTATTTTTCCAGCTCCTTCCCTTGAAAATTCAGGACACTGACCCAAGCTCAGTGTCTGATCTTGCTTTGTCGATCACATCCCGCACAATCTTGACCTCTTCTAGCCCAGTACATTATCAATCAAGTACAAAGAGGCTGACGGTAGCCTCTTTAAATAATAAGAACAGACTAAGCAAAAACAAAAGGAAAAACTCTTAGAAGCAAGAGGCTGCTCTAACGTTCCAGGGAAAGCTAATGGCTTGACTTAGGGTGGTTTGTGCTGGAAACATCCTCTGTGGTTAAGGCAAGCATCTGTGTTTTGAGAAGGTAGGAGCAGGACTTTGAAAGCAAGATGGGTGCCATTCTCAGCACTCAAAGTAACGGATTCCCTAGAGCACAAGGAAGGTAGCTCAGGAGGTGAGAAGTTGTATTGGCAAATTCTTCTCTGACCCTTCATAATCCAGAAGGCTATGTTTGCCCTTGTGACTTTCAACCAACTGCTCAAAAAGAGAGAAAGAGAGAGAGACTTGTTCTATAGACGTTTTTATTAAGAAGAAGGGTTTGGAGTGCCTCTAGTGGACAATCTCCTGTTGCCCTGCATTTGCTCAACAAGCATCCTTCACCACCAGGAGCAGGGCCTCAGAGGCATAGGAAAAAGAATTGGCATGAGCCAAAGAGTAGATCTTATATTATTGCTGAATGTCCTTGGAGCAGCCCCCAGATGCCACCAGAAAGCTGGGTACCCAGACATAGCTGTAGGAAGCACCGAAAGACAAAGTAGCTGCCAGATATGAAAACGCGCTGTCAGCATTTGTCCAGAAGAAACTTTTATTTCCTTCTGTAACAGGATCTGTTCTCTTCCCTCCTCCCACTTGCTCTTTTTCTCCCTCTCCTTTCTTGTGTAGTGTAAACACTAATGGTCTCTCTGTGCCTCCAAACAATTAGCACCTGATTGAAACCCCTTAATATTGTTTCCTCTTCATCATCTTGTCAAGCAGTTTTCAAAAAGAGAGGCGGCAGTTACTATTAAATTGAATTCCAGTTAACCGGCCAAAAATAGGTCCTAAATTACTAGTGGCAGTGGAACCAACCCCTGTTGAAACAGAGGGGAAACAAGCAGCGCGTCTAGCTGATTTGGGCTAAAACCAATGGGTGCCATGTTTAAAGTGATGTTGTGGTGAGAGTGGGCCCTGAGAATCAGCGGAGAGAGTCCTAATCCCTTCTCTCTCCCTGACTTGCTATGTGATCTTGGTCAAGCCGCTGAATCTCGGTCCCTCTTTGCCCCATGTTTAAAATACAGCTCTTTTGCCTACTTAATAGGACAACTGGGAGGTGCCATTGGCTCTTGACTGCAGCACACTGTGACACCCACATACAAAGGCCCAAGTCAACGGAGCCTACTGGAAGACTTACTTCCTGGCCTGTGGTTCTGTCACACCATAGAAACAATGTGGCCACATCCAGGAGTGTGCAGGGTTAGGAGGCATTGCTGTACAACTGCTAAATTATTAATCAGCTGGACTGTCTGAGAGCTAACCTGTCAACCCTGGGAGATGCACCAGCCAAAGGCCAGAGAAATCAGAACTTCACCTGCACAAAGTCCTAAGTTCCCACCCAGATGTGACTCAGGGCTCACACATGGCCCCAGTACCACTGGGCTGGCTTATACATAAGACAACATGAGAAACAAATTTGATTTTTTCACGTAGCCTAGCGGCACTGTGCCTACACTACACATACCCTGCATGATAATGTTGATAACTTTAGAATAGATTTCTTTCACAGCGGTATTTTCCGGATACCAGTGGTATGCAAAATTCATTGTCGAAGAAATAGTGAAACCATGCTAAAAAGTGGATCATCTCCCGTGGAGCAAAGACTGGCAGAAGGTGGGAAAGATACCTGAGCATGCAGGAATTAATATCCAATGCGCACATACAAGTTCACTTTCCAGATGGAAATGTGCTTTAAGAGCAGGTCTACGCAGACGGTCTGCAACATTTCCAAGTCTCAGTTTATTTTAAACAGCAGCTGCTGGCTTCTGACATGGCTATGAAGACATCCTCTTGAGTAGGCCAAGAAACCTTTCAGATGCTACTGATTCTTAAGTTCGGTTGGGTTTTTACATTTTTTTCAGTGAGCATGGTGACTGCGGAGGTCAGGGTTCTGAAAAGCTGGGCTAAGTATTCTTTCTGTAAAGTCAATTAGGATTCCACCCTGTGAAATGACACAAAAGTTCACTCTCTAAAAGCAACAGCATGTAAAATAGAATGAAAGAAGGAAACTATGTATGTATGCCTAATATTCTTTGTGAATGTCTTTCATTTAACTGAAATTATATTAGAAACCAGATTGATAAATAAAAAATCCAAAATAGTTTTAATTATCCTAAAAAGTGATCTTTGGTGGTTTGTTCCGCTTGGTTCTCTTGGAAGCAATTTTCAACCTCGAGTGAAGAAAGTTCCAAGCACTGAAATATACATCGGTTCCCCAAAGTTGCAGACGCAGTCACCCCTCACGGACGGGTCTTCAATGGATGAACCTTCATCCATCGTGAATCTCCTCTGGCCACACACACACACACACATACACCCCTCTCCCTGCCTTCCTAAAGTAGCGTGACGGATATTGGCTTCGTGTTTTGGATTAATTTACACAGAGCTTGATAAAAATGCGGGCAGAGTTAAGTGATGTTCAGAATACATTCTGAGCCTTGTCTGGACTGAGGGAGGAATGCCAGGATAATGGACAAATGGATTCAGGCCAGTCAACTAGACATCAGAGGTTTACAGCGTGTCCGGAGGTGTGCGTCTTTCTGAATGCGCTCCCCATGCATTAAGTGCCGGGGCCCTTAGTTATTACTCCCACTTGCTGGTCTTCAGTTAACGTTGGAAGCCATTTCCTTTTAATCAATTCTCAGGGCATTTAAATGTACACGAAATAAGTATGAGGAGTCCAGTTAAAAGCCCAACCTCTCTGCTCTTTAGTAGTTCTCAAGGCCGGCCTATGGCCAGGACGCTGAAGTCTTCTAGGAAGTTACGCCGTAAGGTTCTTGGTAATGATCCTGCTTCACAGGTGTGACCCAACAGGTGGAGGGAAATGCTAACAGGTCCCCTGAGTAAAGAAAGCCAGTACTTATGAAAACTCACAACAAATTTCAAAAGGGTGAGCAGGCATTTGGGGCCTTAGCATCGCCACCAAGAATGTGCGAGCCACAGCAGGTTTACCTCCATTCCTGGTAAATGAGGAGATCCGTAATTTTTAGGAGGACAGTGACTTCATTTGGCCCAAGGCAGGATCTTCTGAACGAATGGGGGATAGAGAAGCAGAGGAGGCTGAAAGGAGAATTGCAGGGGGAGATTTTGCTCTTTGTCAACCATGACGTGGCGGGATGGGCCTACCAGAACACAGAAAAGAGGAAATAATTGTGGTATCTTTTGAGAAAGGGGTTGGGTGAACCCGTGCAGAAAGTGAACGCTTGACAAGTGGTTTATGAGTCATCATTAGGTCACACTCACTCATCCTCGGTCACTCTGAAAACCATGAATTCAGTGAAGCCTGAGCTAAACAATCCTTGTGCCTGATGGTCCCTCTCTACCACAACCCTCCCCGACCCTCACAAACACACCCAGCACGCCTATAGAGGACCAGGAAGGGAATACAATCTTTCTACCTGGATCACATTTGCATGGTCTTTCCATTAATTTCTGATTCATCCGCTGGGTGTATGGTAAGTAAAATCTCTTGGGACAGGGTAAGTAAAGAAAACGTAGGCCGTGTCTTCACCAAAGGAATGATTCCAACATTTTTTTAAATCCCCTGACCTTAAAGCGTGAGACAATCATTTCTTCTAAGAAGGAGAAATTCACTTCTTAGTTCTGAAATTTATTTTTTTAAAGATTTTATTTATTTATTCTTTAGAGACACACAGAGAGAGAGAAAGGCAGAGACCCAGGCAGAGGGAGAAGCAGGCTCCATGCAGGGAGCCCGACGCGGGACTCGATCCCTGGTCTCCAGGATCACGCCCTGGGCTGAAGGCGGCGCTAAACCGCTGAGCCACCGGGGCTGCCCAGTTATGAAATTTAAACTAAGACATGGCAGGCATGAAAAAGGCCAAGATGATGAAAATGATGAATTTCTTTTGTGTTCACAAATCGAAATTTGGAAGATAAAATTCTCAGGTCTAGGAAGATGACACATGGGACACAAGGGCAAGCTCCTCAGTCATGAATGATGCAGAGGGTAAATGTGAGGTCCCTGCCTGTGAGCCAGCGTATCAGGACCCGGAGCACCCTCTGAAGCCAGGAAGAAGGCACATATTTAGGACAAATCAGGGAAAACATACCTTAGAGTGTAGTTAGAATTGTTCCAGGCCAAAAAAAAAAAAAAAAAAAACCAACAGCACATGATAATCTTCCAAAACTAATTGAAATTATTTCAATAATGAGCTCACCATATGGATTTTAAAGGGAATCAAAATTCTGGAATCAGCTCATCTATCAAATGTTGACTACCCCCTATGCACCTGGCACTATTCCAGATGCTAAGGATTCTCTGGAGAACGAGACAGACACATCCCTGCTCTCAGGAAACTTAGATTCTAGGGGGAGGAGAAAGAAAATAAGCAAATTAATAATGTGGGACAAATGATACCTTTTAGGCAGAGGATTGATTGTAAATCATTGTAATAGGGTGATGTGACAGTGTGACTGGGTGGCTGCTTCCAACTGGCGGTGAGGAGGGAACTTCTCCACAGAGGCGACTGTGAAGCTGAGAACTGAAGAGTAATTAGTCTGGCAAAGATGAAAGGGGGCCTCGTTCTAGACGAGGTGCAAAGGCCCTGAGGTCACAGTGAGCTTGGAACTTAGAGAGTCAATGTGCCTGGAAGGAGAGAGGAAGAAGACACTACCCAATGTGTGACCCTAAATTCTAAGCAGGAGAGACTCAAAAGCCACGACTTGAAGGTTTTCGGAGTGTATCTGTCAAGATTCTCTAGAGAAACAGCTTCAATGGGAGCAAGAGAGAGATTTATTTAAAACAATTGGCTCTAGGGCAGCGGTTTAGCGCCGCCTCACGTCGGGCTTCCTGCATGGAGCCTGCTTCTCCCTCTGCCTGTGTCTCTGCCTCTCTCTCACTCTCTCTGAATGAGTAAATAAATAAATCTTTAAAAAAATAAATAAATAAAATAAAATAATTGGCTCTAGTGATTGTGGTAAAGCCAAAATCCAGAGGGCAGGCTGGCTGGTTGGAATCCCAGGTAGGAGTCCTCTGCTTATAGTGCTGAGGTAGGATTCCTTCTTCCGGAACCCTCAGGTTTTGTTCTTAAGGCCTCCAGCTGATTAGGTGAGGCCCACCCACATTATGGCAGCTAATCTCCTTTACTTACAGTCAACTGACTATGATTGTTAATCCTATGTACAAAATACCCTCACATGTAGACCAGTGTGTCCCCTGCAGGGAGCCTGATGCTGGACTCGATCCCAGGACCCCGAGATCATGCCCTGGGCCCCAGGCAGACGCTCCACCGCTGAGCCACCCGGGTGCCCCCATGCGTGATTTCAAATAAACCATTCCGAGTCTGGACTGACCTGCAGATGACTTTGCCCAAAGCCCGACTTCTGATTCACGGATGGCATAGCAGACATTCATTGCAAAATAATGATTTTTAACCCGTGTCACGTGGAACCAGAGCAGCGCTCCCGCTGGTGACGCTGCTGAAGCTGGGCCAGCGGGCAGGTGTCGCCTATGATGTACCTCGCTGTAAAGAAAATGCTCCTGGTTTCCATCACAGATCTTGCTAGAAGCCTGCCTTGGGCTTTGTCAAAAATACAAGAAGCTTGTGTAATAGATTTCTGGATGATCCAGTTATAACTCCTCTAAATTAAATTTACGGAGCCCATTCGCTGTCACTCCGAGCAGTGACCGTGGCATCCCCTTCAAGTCGCAACCGGGCAGCAGATGCATGGGTAACCGCCACACCTGTCAGTACCAGTCTCCGCTCCAGCACCGTGGGGTCTAAGGTGTGATTAGTGTCCCCGTCTGGTGTCATAAAATACAAGGCCAGAACCTCTGGGAAAGAAGCACGAGTCAATGAGAATCGTCTTAAAAACATGAAACTGATGAACAGGGCAGAGCAGACAGCTGAATGGATTCGGAATCCAGTGACTCACCTTGACCCCAATACCGCGTTACGTGATCAATTTGGGGTGAAATATTTATTCTCCTCGAGAAGATGACTATTTTCGAGGGACAGGCGAGGACAAGGGACACGTGATCCCCCGCGTGTGCCCGGCCGCAGCGCTGCCCATCTTCAGATGGAAGCCCTCACAGGACACGACGACAAGCGTGTGTCCCCGGGGGGAATCCAGCTTTGGCCTGTGACGCCAACTCTCGCAAGGCCGGGAGGGGATGTCACAGGTGAGTTATCCACGGGGGACTAGCACCCATCTCCTCGCAGTAAGGAGGACCCAACGTTTTGGGGCTACAAAGCATCTGTTCTAACTGTACTCGGGTCATCGGTATACGGTGGCAGCTGTAAGTGGCAGCAGAGTGCAGGCGGGTTAGGGATGCCCGGGTGGCTCAGCAGTTGAGCACCTGCCTTCGACCCAAGGCATGACCCCAGGGTCCCGGGATCGAGTCCCGCGTGGGGCTCTCTGCAGGGAGCCTGCTTCTCCCTCTGCCTGTGTCTCTGCCCCCTCTCTCTGTGTGTCTCTCATGAATAAATCAATAAAATATTAAAAATAAAATAATAATTAATAATAATAATAATAATAATGCTGGATACTGCCAGAATCATTGGGGTCTCTTGACTATTTCCATACAGAACAGAAACCAAGTAGCCCCAGGGCAATGACCCATCCTAGACACTGAGGCTCTAGGGCACCTTGTGGGCATCTTACAGACCCTCCAAACCTGCAGGCGTCCTCTGGGGGCACCTGTGATTTCCATCAAGGCACCATGACCACCCTTGCCGCGCCCCCCCCCAACCTCAGAACAGGCGCTGTGGTGCAGGTAGCAGGGTGGGAGCTCTTCTGCACACCGGCCTCGCCCTCACTGTAGGAGGGAGGTGGGCTCTGCTGTGTGACAGCGCCCCAGGGGAGCCAGTCGGGGACCAGCTTGTGAGCTGAGACGGGGTGAGTGGCTGTGTCCCCAGCCGACTTGGAACCCAGCCATGAGTGAATCATGACGCAACGGCGTGATGCTTGGCATAATAACATGTGATTCACGGGTGCATTCGTTTCCTAGCGCTGCGGCAACCAACTACTGTGCCCCTGGATGTCTTAAAACAACAGAAATTGATCCTCCCACAGTTCTAGAACCTAGACGCTTGAAATCAAGGTGTCAGGAGGGCGCTTGATTTCTCTCTCTAGAGGCTCTAGGGAAGAATCCTTCCTTTCTCTTCCAGCTTCTGGAAGCCCCCGGGCACCCCGTGGCATGTGGCCCATCTCCCCAGTCTCTGCCTCCTCCTCACATGGGCCTTCACCTGCCGCCTTCCCTGTGGGCCTCTTCTTCTCTTCCTCTCCCAAGGACACGGGGACACCCCGGGAGGCTCAGCGGTTTAGCACCACCTTTGGCCCAGGCCATGATCCTGGAGACCGGGGATCGGGTCCCACGTCGGGCTCCCTGCATGGAGCCTGCTTCTCCCTCTGCCTGGGTCTCTGCCTCTCTGCATCTCTCTGTGTCTCTCATGGATAAATAAAATCTTTTAAAAAAATTAAAAACAAAAAAACAAGGACACGGAGCGTATTGGATCAGGGGCCAGTCTACCCCACTGTGACCTCGTCTTCAGTAATTTCATCTCCTATTCCCAAATCAGCTCACATTCACAGGTTCCAGATGGTAGAGCTCCACTTATCTCTTAGGGGAACACAATTCAGCCTCTAACATGGGACGAGGCTCAGTTCTGTTGGGAAGGCAGAGCTAATACCTGTGTATTTGCTCTGCCATGAAATCGAATCGTGTCACGACCAGGAACTCAAATCACGCTACACCGTATGACACTGGCATTGCAGAGATTCAACTGTCGGAGGCAAATAAGTCTTGGGATATCATGATAATCACGTACGATTAAGAGCTTATTCGAGCACCTGGGTGGCTCAGTCGATTAAGCATCCGCCTTCAGCTGAGGTCATGATTCCAGGGTCCTGATCTTGAGCCCCACATAGGGTTCCCTGCTCAGTGGGGAGCCTGCTTCTCCCTCTCCCTCTGTCACTCCCCCTGCTTGTGCTCGCCCTCTCTCTCTCTGTTAAATAAATAAATAAAATATTTTAAAAAGAGCTTATTTGTATACATATCTGTGGTCATATTAGTATATTATTAGTATCAGACTTAGGATAATCAAATGTATTAGGAGATTGGGTTAAAGCCTCCCCAGGCTCTAACAGTAACAGAGAATCACTGACCCGAGGAACAACTGGATTTAGCTAGCCACCGGCTAATTTCTATACCTAATAGTTCTGCACAGTTTATCTTAAGGTACAAAGAGCTGTAGATCGGCGGAGGGGGGATGGATAGAGACGTGTGTAGGGCTCTCCAGGATGAATTAGTTGTTTCTTCTACAGCGCGGTGGGTTCCTCCAAATGCATCAGGTATACTCATACTCATGCTATTGCTGTGTCTGTTGTATAAATGCAAAGGGCATTTCATCAGGGAGCCTGGCGTGTGCCATGAGTTTAGAGCCCGAGGATAGTGAGGTGGGAGCAGGGGGTGAGCTGAGTGGAGCTGAACAGGATAGAGTGGAGATAAGTAAAGGGGCCTCAGGTAAAGGGACTTGAATTGAAACCAGGTTGTTTATCCTATGGACAACGAGAAGCCCGGACAGATTTGTTTTAATCAAGAAAGTGATTCGCAACCACTGACCTTCTTGCCTGACCAAATATTCACATTCTCAACACCCATGGTATTGCCAAAAAGTATGTTTTAATTTTCCAGTCTACCTCCTGCCAACCCATCTCCCAACCTCATCTGTTCAACCCTGTTCCTCAAGCACACATCCATTTCCTAGTACCTACCCCCCAACACTGCCGCCATATGTACCACACACACACACACACACACACACACACACACACACACTGCACGCGCATACGCACACGCACATCCAGACCCCTGCCCCATGCTCTTTGCCATCCAATGGGTCCTTCCAGCTCGGATACCCTTGTTCTGCTTCCTCACCTGACATATTCCTAGCAAATCTTTAAGCCCACAGCTCTTCGATCATATCCTTAGCATCTCAATGCCTGAATTGTACGATACTCCCTGTTTCCTTATCAGTCTACCTGCTGACTAAAGATTAAAACCAATTCTCTTTCGTGGTGATCATGGTCACCAGCATCAAACTTTACCCAGAACTCTCCAGGCCTTAGGTGGTCCTTTACGAGGACCCCCAGACAAACTCACTTGAGAGTTTCACACAGGAGCATATGCTAATAAGCCAGAAATCCTATTTCTTTAGAGTCTCAGAGGGTGTTCATTCTCCAGTGTCTCCTAATAAGTTGAAAATGCCCTTACCTGCAATCTCTCATAGTCACTATTTTAGCTAATATCTGAGCAAGGGTCAGGCACTCGGTCTGACGTCTCTGAACGCAGATGAGTAGGGCAGGGCCAAGCTGGCTGATGGACCCCACATGGGGAAGAGGAGAACATGCTAACTAGAATTTGACCCCCGGTGCTGTTTCCCAAGGGGCAGACTGACTCTTTAGGGAGATTAACAGATGTAATAACTGGAATCAGTATTTAGTTTGGAAAATAGTTGCAGGAGTAGCTCTAGGGGCAGGTGGTGGCTCAGTCGGTTAAGCATCTCCCTTCAGCTCAGGTCATGATCCCAGGTCCTGGGATCTAATCCCGAGTTCGGCTCCCGGCTCAGCAGAGTCTACTTCTCCTTCTCCCTCTGCCCCTCCTCATGCTCTCAATCTCTCTCAAATAAACAAATAAAATATTAAAAAAAAAAAAAGAAAACATAGCTCTTTTGCTATTGCTCTTTTGCAATAGTGCATATTGGTTCCTGGGCTTCAGCGCTCAAGACATCGTCTTAAACTTCTCCACCCTCTTTATACTATCCTGGAGCAGGAGAGAAAGGAGGTGGCATTCTCAAGACAGCCACATGTGAGACAGTCCAAGGTGCATTTATTCATAATACCATACATCCCAGTGAATTTACTGGGCCATTTTAAAATAAATTCCAGTCTGGAATGCCTGGGTAGCTCAGTGGTTGAGCATTTGCCTTTGGCTCAGGGCATGATCCCGGGGTCCTGGGATCAAGTCCCTCATCGGGCTCCCTGCCTGCTTCTCCCTCTGCCTGTGTCTCTGCCTCTCTCTCTGTGTCTCTCATGAATAAATAAATAAAATCTTTAAAAATTAAAATTAAAAACTTCCAAGTCCCCATCTTGAATAAAACACATTTCATAATTTAATCCTGCCCTCCGTTTTCCTCCCACCCCTGCTCTTTGCACATACTACTCCCACAGCCCAGGAGGCTGGAGGAGAGGCACTCAGGACTCAGAGGTGAAGCATGACCGCCTTTCGTGGACTCTTACGCCTCCCCCTCGTTATCTCTCCAGGGTATTACCTGTCACTGGTGATTCTTTGTGTGAGTGTGTGTAGTACTCTGTAATGCAATTCCCTACCACCCACCTGAAAACAGCCAGAGTTTCATCTATTAACCAGGCTTGTCAGAAAAAAAGTAGGCCTTTCTGCAGCTTTCCTCTGGATTACAGGGAAAGGCAGAAATATGCAAAATGTGCTTTTAACTGTCTTTGCTCGGACCCCTCTTCAGGTCTATCCTGAAAAGCTGGAAGAACGGACTATGCATGGCACCCTTGGTGAAAAAACCAGTCTGTGGCAACAAGAGTCTGTGGCTCTACTTTTTCCTCCCTGGCGCCTCTGGGGGGAGCGCTAAGGCCAGTGATGGGAAAGTGGGTCAGGTGAGGAAGTTGATTTCCATCCAGGAAACAAGCCAAGTTGCCTTGTGGTTTAAAACAAAAAACTTGATTAAATAAATAGGAAGAGCCCGGGGAGTGTTCTTTGTACAAAGCCTAACCTGGTGGCATTTGTGCTATAAGATGCTTCAGTCAAATCTACAAACATACACGGAGTACTGCGACGGGCCCAGCACAGCTCCGGGCCCAGCGACCAAAACAGATGGAAACACGTGATGGTACCTCTTCTCTCCAAAACTCCAGGATGCACCCCCAAGGAGCTCTAATACGCGGGAGCCTGTAGCAGGTGCTAATTTAAAGGTTCCAACAGAGGCATGGTGAGGAAAGAGAACAAGGAAAAAATAATCAGAAAGGCAGCACAGTTAAGGAGGTGAGAATTTGACCCCAGAGCCAGCTGACTGACTCCACCTTTGCAACAGTTTGAGTTAATCTTACCAATCCTCCGATTCCTCACTTGTAATACGGAGATGGGACTCATGACCCCCTTACTGTGTTGTTCTTGGAAGGATTTTTAAAACAGTACACGTGCCCTTGCCAGCACAGGGCCTGGCACACAGTAGGTGCTCGGTAAATGTTAGTTATCACCAAGGCAATCCTCAATGATTTCTTCTCCTTTTTTAATATTTTATTTATTCACGAGAGACACAGAGAGAGAGAGAGAGGCAGAGATCCAGGCGGAGGGAGAGGCAGGCTCCATGCAGGGAGCCCGATGCGAGACTGGATCCCAGGACCCCGGGATCGTGACCTGAGCCGAAAGCAGACGCTCAACTGCTGAGCCACCCGGGCGCCCCAATAATTTTTTTTGCAAATTATTGCAATATCAGGATATTCCATGACCACAAATTGTTTACTTTAAAACTTTCCTTAATCATGGGTGAAACTTGAAAACATTATGCCGAGTGAAACAAGCCAGACAAGAAAGGACAAATGTTGTATGAATCAGAAATATCTAGGCGTTCCTAGAGGCAGAAAATAGAATAGAGGTTATCAGGGGTTGGGGAGGCAGGAACAGGAGTTTCTGCTTAATGGACACAGAGTTTCTGCTTGTGGTGATAAGTTTCTGAAAATGGTGGAGATGGTTGTACAACAATGAGAATGTTCTCTTTTTAAAATTTTGCTTATGCATTCATGAGAGACACAGAGAGAGGCAGAGACACAGGCAGAGGGAGAAGCAGGGTCCATGCAGGGAGCCCAATGGGGGACTCAATCCCAGGACCCCGGGATCACGCCCTGAGCCAAAGGCAGATAGATGCTCAACCACTGAGCCACCCAGGTGCCCCAACAATGCAAATGTTCTTAAAGCCATGGGATTGCACATTTAAAAATGGTACAAGTGGCAAAATCTTATGTTATACATATTTTGCCACAATAAAAAATTATTCCCTTATGGCTTCCCATCCCAGAGAAATAACAGAGACTAGAGACTGCTTTCATTTTCTTTACTTTTTTTCTTTATTTTAAGAGAGAGAGCGTCTGACCAGAAAGCCCCTCAAAGGGGGATGGGCTTCTTATAATTTTTCCGTTTAATAAAGGGGAAAGGAGAAAAAATGAGTGGGAAATATCAGAAAGGGAGACAGAACATGAGAGACTCCTAACTCTGGGAAACGAACTAGGGGTGGTGGAAGGGGAGGAGGGCGGGGGGTGGGGGTGACGGGATGAGCACTGGGTGTTATTCTCTATGTTGGCAAATTGAACACCAATAAAAAAAATAAAAAATAAAAAAACCAGAGTGAGGTGAGGGCAAGAAAATAAAATAACAATCAAAAACAAGAATATATATATATATATATATATATATATATATATACACATAAGAACTTTTCCTTTTAGGCTTCTGTGTTTCTTGTGAGGCTAAATGAGCCAGGAGGCCATAAAAGGTACTTTCCATGTTGTTTTGAAAACTCCAGGAAATGGTGTGAGGCCATTTCCAGAGTGAGCTTGTTCTCCATGTGAGGGTCTAAATCGGGTTGATGTGAATCAAGTGCTATGGGAAACGGCCTCTGGTGGGTCAGGAGGGCCCAGGTGGCAGGTCAGGTGCCACCCAGAGAAGCCCTGTGCTCCCATGTGGTCCCAGGGCCCCCCACACTGTCCTCTGTAGAATTCCAGCTCTGCAATTGTGCAGTAGAATTCTATGAAATGGGTACCAAGCCAAAGCTTAGTAGGGTTGCGTATTTGTGACTGCGCACCAGTGTACAGATTCACAGAGCCACCACCCAAGGCTGCCTTGTCCTAAATCACCCCCTGTGGTCACCGCAGGGATGGAGGTTCTTAAAGACTCCGGTGCTTGAGATCCAATTATAACCCTGAATTCCCACCTTCGCCTTTTTATCCAAATGCTATTGAAAAAAAATAAATCTGTAGAGATATTCAGAGAACTTTCTCTTGGTAGATTAGCAGCCAGTGATTTGGGTTTCATTTCATTCTAATCTCATCATCAAGTGTTGATTGTGGGGCTTATTTCAAACCCTGCCCAACACCCTCTAGAAACTGTAACTCTCCGGGGATACTGGAACTTGAACCTTCAGACTCGCTTTCCTTCTGGGGTGCAGATAAGGGCCCCTTGAGGGAAGATAAGTCACATCACTGGGGGGTAAGGGGGAACGGGAGAGCCATGCACAACCCCAAAATGTCTTTAGAACAGAAGAACTGGTTCCTCCAGCAGACAAGCTAGCAGAGTAAGGACTAAAGTCTTGGCTCCCTTGTTGGCAGAGCACCTGCCACATCGTGATTTATACGAAATATATACTTGGTCTTGGTCCAAGGTTCCTGGCTCCCAGCTCCCAGCACCCTTGGGATTCCCAGAGTAAAAGAGCAATGGGAGCATCTTCCGTTACATGATTCGATCTCTTGTCCTCACTTCCTGAAATCTCTTCAGACCTGTAAAGGTGAAGTGGGTGCTTTGTTATTCAGAACCAGATCCCTTCCTCCCCAGAGTTGACCCTTTTGGAAAACACGTAAGGGTAGAGCTGGGTGCCAGGGGAACCAACCCTGTGTTTGGAGGGTGAGAACTTTCTTTTTTTTTTTTTTAATTGGAGTTCAATTTGCCAACATATAGCATAACACCCAGTGCTCATCCTGCCAAGTGCCCCCTGGAGGGCGGGAACTTTCAGTCTCACCCCTGATCCCTGGGAAGGGGAGAGGGGCCCAAAGTTGAATCAGTCACATGACTTAATTGATCATCACTACGTAGTGAACCCTCCATTAAAAACCCAAAAAGGGGCAGCCCCAGTGGCGCAGTGGTTTAGCGCCGCCTTCGGCCCAGGGCGTGATCCTGGGGACACGGAATTGGGTCGCGGGATCGGGTCCCATGTCCAGCTCCCTGCATGGAGCCTGCTTCTCCCTCTGCCTGTGTCTCTGCCTCTGTGTGTGTGTGTGTGTGTGTGTGTGTGTGCGTGTGTCATGAATAAATAAATAAATAAATAAATCTTTAAAAAAAATTTTTTTAAATTAAAACCCAAAAGGACAAGATTCTGAGAGCTTCCAGGTTGGTGAACACATGGGAATTGGGGGAGAGGATATGGCAACTCCGAGCCCTTCCCCCATCCTTTGGCCGGTGCATCTCTTCCATCTGGCCATTCATCTAGCCTCTTATAATAAACCAGTGGTCTAGCAAGTAAAACGTTTCTCTGCGTTCTGTGAGCCACTCTAGCAAATTAATCAAACCCAAGGAGGGGACAATCGGGACCTTCAATCTATGGCCCGTCGGTCAGTAGCACGGGTGACATCTGAGGTTGAGGGCTTGGGGACAGTCTCACAGGACTGAGCCCTTAACCTGTGGGGTCTGACCCTCCCTCCGGGTAGATGGTGGCAAAATTGAATTATAGAGCCCCCAGCTGGTGGCTGAGAACTGCTAGGGGGTTGGGGGGATGGCAGGGGCAGTGGGAGGGAGCCCTCCTCCACAACATTGGGATTGAGTCTAAAAGCACTCCTGGTGAAAGTGCTGACCAGAAGGTGATGGGCCTGCTCCACCCCAGGAAGGCCTTCCACAGCAAGCAGGGACAGGACGCCATCACATTTCTGTAACACTTGTGATGGGGTTTCCACTGGAGAGGCCTTGGTGATGGGGGTGTTTCATTGTCCTTATTTATATGGACTTGAGCCCACCACAAAGTCAGTAGAACCTGGTCGCATGGAGGGCCCTCCTAAGGCTAGCAAAAAGTGGACCCCGTCCCGTCTGCCTTTACCCACAACTGAGGAGATGATCATCACAAAACCCACGACCAAGTGAAGTGTCAGGGATGGAAGGAGGGAGCAAGCAAGGACTATACTAGGGTGACAGGAGGGAAGAGAGGGAGTCGTTCAGGGTGTCTTGCCAGGGTGAGATCAGCAGCCACCTCACTTCACTCTGGGTGACTTGAGCACCTGGGCGTAGCAGCTATGCGTTTGCACTGGCCGTAGACTCAGGTGTGCAGGACGTGCAACCAAACTGTGTTCCCATTGGAAGCCCTGCATGCTGCCACGAGCAGAAAATGCAATCTGGTCACTTTCTGATCAATTTGGTTAATTCAGATTTATCCTCAAATCCAGAGTCCTTGCCCTATGTTGCTTCCCAAGGAGGGGTTGAGGTTCCAGTGCTGCCATCACGGCATCATGTTCCCCAACGGCCTCTGTGGCAATGCGGGACATCCCACCTGGTCTGTCATTGGTCCATCTCCAAGCTGGCATGGGCTGGGACGAAAGCACATTCTTGTCAGACCCCAGACTGGACTGCCAATGGTCCCTTGAGCCCACTGACCTCTGCAGTTAACCACATGCCTGTACTGATGAGCACAGGAAGCCTTGACTGTTCTCTGCCCTGACAAGTGAGTGGGAAACGTGGCCACGGCGAGCCAGGAGCCAAGTCATGTTGGGCAACTCAGGCCATGGTGAAGACTGCAGAAATGTTTCCCAAAAGCCACCGGTGGGCTTTGAACAAGGGAGTAACGTGAACATATTTACCTTTCCAAGTGGGATGGAAACGGGTGACATGGCACTCAGGAGAAGCCTAGTCCAATAGCTGGGAAGACGACGGTGGCTAGAAATCAAGCATTAGCAGTAGAAGCCACGGGACATAGGATGTATTCTGTAGGTAGGGACAACAGGACTTGCTGATGGATTGGAAATAAAGTATCGGGGGGGAAAGAGAAGATTCGGAGTTTAATTCTGGTTTTGAATGGTGGTGTCATTGATTAAGATGGGATAGATTGGGGGCAAGGAGGGAGAGCAACCAAGCAGTCTGTTGGCCTTCTTCAATTTGATATGCTAATCAGCCATCTCCATGGAGGTATCCAGTAGGCAACTGGGATCCCATTAACAAAGCCTAGTAAAATAGCTTCCAAAAGAGAGAAGTTAAGGGATGCTTGACTGCAAGAGGGTTAATGAAGAGGATGAAGCCAGTTCAAATTATTGTGGTCCATGAGGCTAAGGCCAAACTTTCTTCTTTCTGTGGAAGTGAAAAGTGCAGCAGCTGGTGCCTCCGGGGGACCCCCACCCAGGTGGACCCCAGCCCAGCCCACTTAATCCTCGCATCCGAGGCGAGTTCTGCATTTCAGGTGGCCTCGCCAGGATACAGCTTCCTGCCTCCACATTGGCACCTTCTTGCGCAGGGAGGCGGGTCCTATCCCCTTGCCACCCTCAAACATCTAGCCAGAGGCCCGCCCCCCAAATAAACAGGACCTCACAATTGCCAGGACCTAGGCAATTGTGCTTCTAAACACCAGGCTGAGTCCCCCTTGGATATTAAAACTAGGCTCAACCAGCCTCAAGTTCATCACATCCCCAGGGTGGCCAGCTTCACCCACCCAGGTGCCACCCAGGTCCCATCCTGAGCCACCCAGCTCCCATCTACCGCTGGCCCAAGCCCCGAGCCTCAGCACCCCATTCCCAGGCTGTACATTTCTCTTTGAACACTTTGTGCAATTAAAACAGAGACTTCTTAAAAATAAATAAATAAAATAAAACAATTAATAAAAAAAGAAAAACAGAGACTTCTACTCTGGAAACGTCACGTTCACACAGCTCGTCAAGTCACATGTGTTGTGAGAAGGGGAACCCACCTGTAGCAGAACGAGTTTGTGCGTGTTTATTGAAAAATAACGAAAAAAAAAAAAATAACGAGGGAAAGCGATCTGATTTCAGGCTTTCTTGGGAAACCGGTCCTAGTAATTTGGACAAATGACTGGCATCTAGATGACAACCAGCATGTTTGTGGTGCTTAACTGCAAGATACCAGAAGGCTTGCACTTGTGTTTCGAGCCACGCGGCCTGCCCTGCGGGAGGCAGTGTAAAAAACAAAACTAGAGCATCTCCAGAGAATCCTCTACTCCTGCTTGCAATCCGCTAACTGGTGGATTTCCTTGACTCCCACTGAGGAAAACTTGCAGAGGACCATGTCTGACCTCTGCCCAGGACTTGCCACCTCCCGTGGAGGAAGGGGCACCTGCCTCTGCCGCTTGGAAATCCAGCCCACCTGACGCAGGGAGGGAGGAACACAGCACCCTCTCCTGGGTGACTGGCTGAGCCCAGAAGACAATGTGGGCGCTGTATGGCCTTTTCTGACTGCTTGGAGAGACTTCCTGATCTAGGGTGGCTCCCAACATATCTGCAGAAGCTGCTATGAAGAGAGGAGTTAGGAAAACAAAAATCCTTCTTCGTGATTTTTGGCCTTCAGCGACTGTGATTATTCAAACTGACCATCCCTGGCCTGTGTCACGCTTTCAGGAGACATATTTCCATTTGCTACCATCTGAACACACGGCTCAGCATAATTTTATGTTTAGTCCTATGTTTGGGGCCTAACTTAGAGATAATATTCATAACAAGTTATAAAATCCTATTAAAATGGATAGGGTTATAAAGTTTCATCCCCTCCTTTGCAACAGCTGTTGCCTCCAGAACGCTTTTTAAAACTTATTGGCAAAATCCTACCTTTTTCTTTTTCTTTGGCCCAAACCCTTTGCAACTAAAAGCCACGGGGCGCTGATCAAGTCACCCTTCGTCAAGTAGATGAGGATTCCATCTTGCATTTTTCTGTGGCCACCACGCATATCCTGTTTTGTGCAAAGGGAGCTCTTAGCCATTCTTTCCAGCCTCTCCACTATATTATGCTGCTCAGGCTGCCACAGGGAAGTGGGGCTCCGATAACAGAAATTGATCTCCTCGCCGTTCTGGAGGCCAGAAGTCCCAGGTCAAGGTGCCGCAGGGTGGGCTCCTCCAGAGGCCTCTCCCCTTGGCTTGCAGACGGCAGCCTTCTCCGTGTGTCCTCACATGGCCCTCCCTCTGGCACACACATTCCTAGGGTCCTTTCCTCTTCCTATAAGGACCCCGGTCCTCTTGGAGTAGGTCCCACCCCAACAGACTCATTTTATCTTAATTCTCTCTTTAAAGATTCTACCTCCAAATACAGTCATGTCCTGAGCTTCTGGCAGTCAGGTCTCGACATATAAATCGAGGGAGACGCAAGTCAGTCCAGGCACCCACCTTATCAAAGAGGAAGCACTCTTTTGACAGACCTTGTCTCCAACAGCCTCACCAAGTGACACCACGGGTCTGAGTGATCAGATGTATTCGTCACTGGGAAAGCGGAGGGTGCAGGCAGGGCAGGCACCGTGACCCAGAGCTGTCACACGGCGCCACAGGTAATTCAGCCAAACGCTGATTATCTGCTGTTAGACGATGAGGCTAGGGACCAGAAATGAGTGTGTTTCTCCAGGAACTATGTGTTTTCTCTGGCCTTGATCAGCTCTGTGGCTCCGGATGATTTGTCTACCTCTGGGGCCTGTTTCCTTACCTGACAAATGGGAAAAATTAAATCCATTGATGCTCATAAAGTGGTGTTCAAAATGCCTATTGTAGGATGCTTGGGCGGCTCAGTGGTTGAGCATCTGCCTTCAGCTCAGGGCGTGATCCCGGGGTCCCGGGATCGAGTCCTGCATCGGGCTCCCCGCAGGGAGCCTGCTTCTCCCTCTGCCTGTGTCTCTGCCCCTTTCTCTGTGTCTTTCATGAATTAATAAATAAAATCTTTAAAAAAGAAAACTGCCTAGCACAGAATAACAATCCAATAAACATTGGTTATTTCTATTAGGATAAACTTTTGGAGTCCTATAAGGTCCAGGAGTGTAAGGAAAGGCATACTTTTTTTAAGTGGAGTAAAGGGAAATGTTTCACAGAAAAAGCAGTTTTGTAATGGATCCTGGAAGGATTAACGGACTGAGCCAGGCAAATATGAGGGGAGGGCATCCAAGCAGTGGGCACCCACCGTGTGAGTAATGGCACGTGGGCAGGAAACCAGAGAATTCCAGAGCGGCAAGAACAGGGAATTGTTTCCAAGTGCAGTTCCTGGATTCCTAAAGTGACTCTTCTATAAAAGTAACACCAAAAGCATCCGGTACAACGTGAAGGCCTTTAACTCGTCTGCTCACCTGCTCAGCCGCCCT
Source organism: Canis lupus dingo (assembly GCF_003254725.2). NCBI lineage: Eukaryota > Metazoa > Chordata > Mammalia > Carnivora > Canidae > Canis > Canis lupus. The sequence continues at coordinate 2,110,074 of NC_064258.1, read as the reverse complement.
GTGGGAAGTACCCCGGCTCCTACTCCACCTGATTTCCCGAGGTCACACTTCTAGCAAGTGGTGGAATCAGAATCTGGACCCCGGGATGCCTGGGTGGCTCAACGGTTGAGCATCTGCCTGTGGCTCAGGTCATGATCCCACAGTCTTGGGATCAAGTCCCACATGGGGCTCCCTGCATGGAGCCTGCTTCTCCCTCTGCCTCTGTCTATGCCTCTCTCTCTATGTCTCTCATGAATAAATAAATAAAATCTTAAAAAAAAAAAAAAAAGAATCTGGACCCCGTGGTTCTGACTGCAGAGCCTGTGGGCCACGGGGAGTCCACAAGAAGGCTGGTTCCTGGAAAGACCAGTCACAGAAGAAATCACACATCTGTACAGTTGAAAATAGGGCCAGATGCACATCGACACGACCGCCTGGGACCCAGAGGCCAGCAGGGGCAGGCCAGACCAGTGAGAAGTGTCATGGGACGGAAGCCAAACCCTTCCGGCACATTCGGGGCCATTGGTTCACATCGGGTAGGTCGCAGTGACTCCAAACCTACTGCTCTATTCTGGTCTCTTAGCTACATACCTTCTGCAAAGACCTGATCCTCCATTAAGGGAGCCGAAAGCCCAAGTTTAAATACTTGAGGTTAGGCCCAACTTTGGCCATTTCACTGGGAGTAGATGATGATGAGGGAAAACCCTGTCCTTCAAGTACTTTACCATCCTTCTAGAAGGTTCCACGTGGAGCAAGGTGAACCGAGGGCTGAAATCCTGCCTCATTGACTCCAGTCCCTTGTAGGCTCATCTCCTGCAAAGCTTTTCAGGTTTTTCCGCTTTTTCAGGCCTCAAGGTTGAGCATGGGACAGCTTATTTGCACATTTAAAATTCATTCTAAAATTACAAGAATTTTTTAATCATGTCATGCCTCCTCAGATCAGAAACCACCCAGGGTTCCTCTGAGGGAGGCAGTGTCCCAGACCTGCTGAAACGTCTCACGCAGCAGCATGTGCCACCCTGTCCCACCAGTGACTCTGTCACTCCAGCCCCAGGGGCACTCTCCGTGGTGTCCCTGACCCCGTGGGAAGTCAGACTGCTCCGCGTCCTGGCAACGGGGAATTGCAAAGGGATTCGAGGTGAGGGCTAATCCCTCCACAAGAGAGCATCGAAGGCAAAGCCAAGCGAAACTATTTTTCATTTTCTTTTCATTTTTTTTCTTGTCTTTCTTTCTTGGGTGGACAGTAAGCAAACATCACACTGGAGACTTTGCATGCCCCCCGCAGGCTCACGCCAACCGTATATTTAAGGTCGAAATCTTTCTATTCTTCAACTGTGGCTCATACCAATCCACAAAATTTGATAGATTCATCCATGATCATGTCAACCAACAAAAATGTGCATTTTAAATGCCCCTCCCAAATTAAATTTTTTTTCACATTTAGCCCTCCCAAATTTCTTCACGAGCTGCTAGCCAATCTTAATTTCTCAAAGGTGAGAGAGATATAAATGTTTTCCATCAGAAGCAGGCCTGAGGGCACTTGACGGGATGAGCACTGGGTGTTATGCTAGATGTTGGCAAATTGAACTCCAATAAAAAAAATACAAAAAAAAAAAAAGAAGAAGAAGAAGAAGCAGGCCTGATGTTTTGCTGTTAAAGCGGCAGCACTCCAAGGCTGGGCCTCTCTGCGCAAGATGGAACAAGAGGCAACCAGGGCCACTCCACGGTTGTGTCTAAACTCCGACAAGGAGGTTGTTGTCTGAACCACAAAAACCACCACGCACCCCCATCCTGGTCCAGATCACCCTCCCCATGGTGTGCGTTCTCTTTGCAACAAATAAGCCCACTTGTTTGACTGCGGGTGTATCCTCGCGGTCCCTGCTCCTATTCGGGTATCGGAGGGGAGGGGTGCATGATGCTTCCACAGTCCATACAGTTACTCAACTTGCATGGAAGAGCCTCAGATCCAGTTTGACATATTCCGTATATAAATCATAGTGTTCATTCCTCCCCAACTGCCAGTTCCGTCACGCAGTCAACAAGTATTTACTTATGCCTACTGTCCAGGTTTCCTCTCTTCTATTTCTCTGGCAATAAATTCTGGAGACCCCAAGACCACCCCCAGTTTCCCACACTCTACTGTAGAGACACAGGGCTTTAGAACTGAAAGGGACCTTTCTTTTACAAATCATTAAATCATTAAACCCAGAGAGGTTTACTAGCTTGCCTGGAGCCATTCATTTTCTCTTGGGCGCTCTTTCTTTTTTCTTTTTCATTTATTTATTTATTTACTTACTTACTTACTTACTTAGCAAGAGAGAAAGAGAAAGAGAGCATGGTCAGGGGGGAGGAGCAGAAGCAGAGGGAGAAGCAGAGTCTCCCCTGGGCAGGGAGCCCGATGTGGGGCTCCATCTCAGGACCATGGGACCATGACCTGAGCCAAAGGCCGATGAGCCACCAGGCGCCCCTCATGGACTCTTTTTATTTGCAACAAATATGCATCTTGGGTTGGTCCCTGGAAGCAGACCTTGAGATGAGGATTTGCCTACACACAGCTTAGTAAGGACATGCTCCCAGGAGACACCTGTAAAGAGGTGAGGGAAGCAAGACAGGAAAGGAATGATTCACTTCAAGATGTGATTTCCAAAAAAAGAAAAAAAGTTGTGATTTCCAATCAAACCTGCAGAAAATATTTTTAATACAGTTGTTCCCAGCTGGGGCAATTTTGCTCCCAGGGGACACTTGGCAATGGCTGGAGACATTTTGTCATAACTGAGGGAATAGGTGCAACTGACATGTGGTGGGTAGAGGCCAGGGCTACTGCTAAACATCCAGCGATGCACAGGACAGCCCTGCAATGAAGACTTACCCAGATAATGTCAACTGTGTCACACCTGCGTTGAGAAATGTTGGCCAGCAACAGCGACAGAAGGGTTCAAAACTTGAGGCCACAAGCCTGAGACCCAAGCCAACCAGATCACAGGGATTCCCACCAAACTCCCCACTGAGGAGGGACTGGGGGACATAGCCTCAAATTGCACAGAGTACTTGGAAGCAGCGAGACATTTGACTACTTTGCAAATTCAGTCAACATTTTATATAACAGAGCGACTGCGTTATTCTCAGGCAAATCCTCTCTTTCTAAATTCCCAGTTTGATCTTTAAGCGAAGGCAGCATGATGTAGTAGAAAGGCCACAGCCCTTGGAGCTGACTTTGAACTCCAGCTTCATCATTTCTGAACAGTGCGTCTTCCCCCGGTTACGTAAAGTTTCCATGTTTCAGTTTCCTCCCCAGGAGATGGAGATCATTGAACTTGCCTGCACAGGGTCGTTACCAGGGTTAAGAGGAAGCAGGAAGTGACAAGAATCTGGAACATTCAGACTCCAGCAGATCCTGAATTAATGAAAGCTACTCCCAATGCTATTATTCTATTAGGAATTGATCAGATAAAACTGGTGGTCTCCGGAGTCCTGCCAACCATGTGGTCATTAGAGTAGTGCCCAGGCTGTGGAGGGCTGCCCCAACGAAGGGGCATGAGCTTCAGCTGACCAAAAATCTAGCATTGCACCCCTCTGGTTTCTGGAAAAAGAGAAAATGGAGCACACAGAAAAGGAAACAGAGAGCACACGTGTACACACACACACACACACACACACACACACACACACCCATGCAAACCAAGGACACAGGGACCTCACAGTCGGGTGAGTCTCCTCATCCCAGAAGAGGGAAGCCCTCGGCCAGGGGATGCTCGGCTGAGCTGACATTTGCCTTCCCAGGAAGCCCCAGGACAGCTGAACCAGAAGAGATAATCTTGTCTTCATGAAAACTGAATTAACAGGCCAAACTCTGGATCTACCACACGGGACAGCAAATTCAAAAGTCTGGCCACAAGGAGTCGAGAAAAACTACCCACAGGAAGGCACGGTTCCCAGCTCTACTTACAAAGCAAAACTATTCCCTTTTCCTGTGGTTTTGTCTGTATAAAGCCAAACTGGTCTGGCTGACCCGGTTCCCAGCGCTTGATGGGGCTCTGCGGTTGGCACCTGAGAGAAGCAGAGCTGGGGGGCCCAGACATCTGTGCCTACTCAACCTTGGCCCTCTCCCCCAGCCACCATCACCTCCACCTCTACCTCCACCACCCTGCCCGCCCAGGGCCATCCTCCGATCTGCAGCAAACTCCGAACCATCTGGAGAGTAGAGGGGCCTTCCCTTCCCTCTGCAGCTTCTCAACACATTCAGAGGAAAACCGCCATCTACTAGCACATGGCTCTGCAAGCAGATAGCATTTCTGGAGCTCTGAAGGGATTCAGGATGACAGATGTGACCCACATGATCTATGACAGCTACAGCTCCTGGAAAATGTCATTGTTAATATTTAATATTATTTGAATAACTGCTCGGTTTGTTTCACTTAGCGCGCGGGCACCAGTGGGCAGGCACCAGTGGGCAGGCGGCTGGCTGCACGTCCCCCGGGGTGCTTGGCGGGAATGTAGCTTATAGAAAATGCTCAATGGGCAGGATGTTCAATAATTCAGAGGTGGGATTCAGATTTGCTTTGTGAAATTATGTTAAACTTGTTCAACATGACTTAGGGAGGCCCCAGAGCACTGGATACACAGAATCCACTTGGTCCAAAGGTAGTTACGAACGCAACAGAAATGCACCTCCAGGATCTGGGGGCTCTGTTGAAGATGGCTAGGAGAAGGTATAACATTTAGGGAAAGGGTAAATAAAGATCTTTATTAAAATATGACAATCAGTTCTCGATCCACACCCCAAGGGCAGAGAGAATCTTCTTTATCTTTCTAAGGCCCCCTACCCTAGAGCCTGTCTAAGAAGCTCAACAGCTATCTAAAATGCTGCTCAACTCCTGAGTCCTGCAACACACATATTCCTTTTGAAATTCTTTTTGAGATTCATCTTTCCTGAAGGGTGCACCTTCCAAGGGCTTCCAATTTAAATAGCTCTTTAGAGACATTGGAACCGGTTATAGTTGCCCAAGGAACAGCCTCTAGGGAAGTGCCTGGTCCTGTTGATGGGGCAGTTCAAGGTGAATAGACCAAAGGAAAATTGAGCCAAATCCCCACTTTGGGGGCACCTGCCCTGCTCACCACCACCCCCCACCCACCCCCACCCCGAGACACAAGGCCAGGAGAGGTTAAGGGCAGAGCCTTATAGATAGCTGTGGAGGTGATCCTAAGCCATCAGGAGGGCATCGGCCCTGGAGACACTTGGCCATGCTTTGCAGTGATTTCCCCACCTGTCATGTCACTCCGGGCAGCCAGGGATGGGACCAGGGTGAGGCCAGCACGGGGCGGCCGGTGCCTGGGGGGCCTTGTTCACCTCATCCTGGTCCTGACATCACCTTTCTTCAGCCCCTTTCTTTCATTCTGATAATGGCCTTTCAAAGTTCTGAGAAAACGAAGTCCGTGTCTTGTATACTCATCCAGGAGGCCATCCATCAGCCATCTGACCACGTCTTGTCTGTTCAGAGAGGGCAAAATGACAGTTTCTTCAACCCAATTCAAGAATCATTTTTGAACGTCTCCTTAGTCGAAGGCTTTTTTCTGACCTCCTAGAGGATGCCAAAATAAATGAGCAGAGGGTTCCTCTCCCCCACCCAGGGTTCCTGTTTAGGAATGAAGGCTGGCGGAGGTGAGGCTTGGCAGGAGGCACGATGGCAGCCAGGGCCCGAGCCAGGCACAGACCAGCTCTCTCACTTCTGGTTATGCCTTATGAGTCTTTGGACAGGGACGATGTGATCCCTGAGGGATGGGACATCCTCTTGTCTGGGGCAGAGATTATAAGGACACTCTGGTTGAACTGAGATTTCAGTCACCCAGTCTGAAATAATCCATATGCAATCCATACCCACTGAAGAAGTCAAATGGATGATCTGAGCAGTCAGTATGGATTGCATATGGATACTAAGGCAGTAGACACGAAGATTGAAACCATAGCCAAGTGGAGTTTTGCTTAAGTTCTTTTCTGACTGCTTGATTAATTTTAACTTTGGTTCATCTATAGAATGTACTTCTAGAGACAGAACATGAGAGACTCCTAACTCTGGGAAATGAACTAGGGGTGGTGGAAGGGGAGGTGGGCGGGGGGTGGGGGTGACTGGGTGACGGGCACTGACGGGGGCACTTGACGGGATGAGCACTGGGTGTTATTCTGTATGTTGGCAAATTGAACACCAATAAAAAATTTATATAAAAAAAATGAATGCACCTCTAGATCCTGAGGAGGGCTTAAAAAAAAAAAACCTTTAAAAATCCTTAAAAATGAAACCATTAACTGATCTTGAGTTTCTCTCTGAATATGTGTTCTTACCAATTTTATATCTCCATGATACGTATTTCTGTTCACGCAATTGCATCGTTAGACACTTGCACTGAAATGAATCTGTGGGCAAACATACTCAACAGAGGATACATTTCTGTGCGCGAGAGGCAAGTGTTTCGGTGAACAGAAGTAAAATTACAGTGCCATCTGCAGGAACCGAAAAGTCTCTTTACAAAGCCCTGCATATGGAATTCCAAGGGACTCAAAGATGTGCTGGGGTTCAAAGATAAATCTCTCCTTCACGTTATGAGAAGAGTAGGTGAGGCAAAGGATAAACAGAGGGCAGCTCTTTGCGGTGAAATGTAATAACAGCTTCCAGATAACCAGAGAGACATGGAGGATTTAGTGCTTGGGGAACCAGGGAGGCTGTGACTTCCTTGGTTTAGGCTGTATATTTTATTACAGATGGCTAGAGGAGGAGAAAAACGTAAGCCTGCATTAAAAGTGAGGTGCCTCTGTTTTCCTTCACCTTTTACAGGTGGATAAGGCCTGCAGAAAACCCACATTTGGGGTGGAGGTTCAGGGTGCCACATCCTGGCTCAGGGGATACTTAGGCCCATAAGCCTTGATGGGCCCCAGGGAAACACGTGTGCCTGGGTGGAAGCACTGTGAAGGCCTCCCTTACAGACCGAGGAAGGCTTCAGAAATTCAGGCCACAAAGGGTTGAAACATAGGGCTCAATGTCAGAGAACCATGGAAGGTTAGAGCTGAAGAGGAGCACTTGATGGGATGAGCACTGGGTGTTACACTATATGTTGGCAAATGGAACTCCAATAAAAAAAAATATACAAGAAGAAGAAGACGATGAAGAAGACGGAGAAGAAGAAGAAGAAGAAGAAGAAGAAGAAGAAGAAGAAGAAGAAGAAGAAGAAGAAGGAGGAGGAGGAGGAGGAGGAGGAGGAGGAGAAGGAGGAGAAGGAGGAGAAGGAGGAGAAGGAGGAGAAGGAGGAGAAGGAGGAGAAGGAGGAGAAGGAGAAGGATGCCAGGGTGGCGGTTTAGCACCTGTCTTCAGCCCAGGACGTGATCCTGGAGTCCCGTGGTCGAGTCCAACGTCTGGCTCCTTCTTGGAGCCTGCTTCTCCCTCTGCCTCTGTCTCTGCCTCTCTCTCTGTGTCTCTCATGAATAAAGAAATACAATCTTAAAAAAAAAAAAGAGTTGATGGTATAGATAAAGAACCAAGGCCTGGAGAGGTTACTGACCCTGCCCAAGACCGCACAGCCACCAGGGCAGTGGACACCGCAGTGTCCTTCCCCAAATAGGCTTGGGAACCTGTCACAGGGGAAGGTCCTCCATGGAGCTCAAGGGCGTCTAAAAGTTCTAAACTTGAGCCTGTCGTTCAAAGTCACCGTGAGGGTAGGGTGGTCTAACACGGAGCTCTGAGGGGTTTGGAGATGTGGTATGGAAAGGTTAAGGGTTCTGGACTGTTTCCAGACTTCTACACAGAGGCCCATGAGGTTAGAGCACATATGCAGACTGCTCTCTGCCCCCAGCTCCTGACACACAGGTCGGGATGGGGACATCCTGGGTGACAGGAGTGTGTTTTGTTCTGATGAGGTGACTCAGGGGGGCTCCTGGATGCCTTCAGGATGGGGGCTAGACACCAGAAAAACCAAGCCATGATTAGAAGCTTGGAAGTTGGGATCCCTGGGTGGTTCAGTGGTTTAGTGCATGCCTTCGGCCCAGGGCATGATCCTGGATCCCAGGATCGAGTCCCATGTCGGGCTCCCTGCATGGAACCTCCTTCTCCCTCTGCCTGTGTCTCTGCCTGTGTGTGTGTGTGTGTGTGTGTGTGTGTGTGTGTGTGTGATGAATAAATAAATAAAATCTTTAAAAAAAAAAAAAAGAAGCTTGGAAGTTTCAGCACCGTGCCCCCACCCTCCAACCTGGCACCTTCTGGAAGCAGGGAAGGGCTGGAGACTGAGTGGACCATCCATCACGCTTACATCATGAAAACTTCATAAAAACGCCAAGTGCAGAGTTCATGGAGCTGCTGGCTCGTGAATCTATCTACATACCGGGAGGGCGCACCCCAGCCCCACTGTGACAGATGTCCCTGCGCTCGGGCCCCTTCCAAACCTCACCCTAATTTTTTGTCTCTTTTTTTTTTTTTAAGATTTATTTGTTTATTTTAGAGAGAGAAAGCACGAGTGGGAGGGGCAGAGGGAGAGGAAGATAGAATCTCAAACAGACTCTGAGCTCAGCGCAGTTCCCCAGGAAGGGCTCGATCTCATGATCCTAAGATCATGACCTGAGCTGAAACCTAGAGTCGGGCACTTAACCAACTGTGCCAGCACCCAGGCACCCCTTTGTCTTTTTTTTTTTAAAACTCTCATGCATTTTATTGTTTTTATCAGAGTATGTTGTTTTTTTTTCAGAGTATGGTTGATGTACAATTTTATATTGCTTTCAGGTGTACAACCTAGCGAGCCAACAACGCTACACATTCCTTGGTGCCCATCGTGTTAAGTACAGGTGACCATCTGTCACCACACAATACTCGTATTAACATTTTTGACTATATTCTCTATTCTGTGTTTTTCATGTCTGTGACTTATTTTATACCTGGAAGTGTATCATCTTAATCCTCACCCATTGCGCCCATGTCCACACCCCTCCTCCCCTGTGGAAACCACCCGCTTGTTCTGTTTTCATGGGTCTGTTTCTATTCTCATTTGGTTTGACTTGTTTGTTTTTTTTAGATTCCACATATAAGTAAAAATCATACGGTATTTGTTTTTTAACTTATTCCACGCAGTGTATTACCCTCTAGATCCATCCATGTCGTAACAAATGGCAAGATTTCACTTTTTATGGCCGAGGAATACTCCATTATATGTATAGACCACATCGTCTGTATCCATTCAGTGGGTGCTTGGGCTTCTTCCATGTCTTAGCTATTGTAAATAATGCTCTGTAGACATTGGGTTGCATAGATCTTGTCAAATTACTGTTTTCATTTTCTTTGGCTAAATACCCAGCAGTGGAGGGATGCCTGGGTGGCTCAGCGGGTTGAGCATCTGCCTCTGGCTCAGGTCATGACCCCGGGGTCCTGGGATCAAGTCCTGCATCAGGCTCCCTGCGTGGAGCCTGCTTTTCCCTCTGCCTGTGTCTATGCCTCTCTCTCTCCATATCTCTCATGAATAAATAAATAAAATCTATAAATAAATAAATAAATAAATAAATAAATAAATAAATAAATAAATAAATAAAAATAATAAATAAAAGATACCCAGCAGTGGAATTATTGAACCATAGGGTATTTCTATTTTTAATTTTTTGAGGATCCTCCACACTGATTTCCACAGCGGCTGCAGCAATTTACATTCCCACCAACAGCGCATGAGGGTCCCCTTTTCCCCACATCCTCGCCACCACATGTGATTTCTTGTCTTTTTTATTCTAGCCTTCCTGACTGATGTGAGGTGATACCTCATTGTGGTTTTGATTAGTGATTAGCATCTCCCTGATGATGAGTGGTGTTGAGCATCTTTTCATGTGTCTCTTGGCCATCTGTGTGTCTTCTATGAAAAAAATGTCTATTCAGATCCTCTGCCCATTTTTAATTAGAGTGTTTATGGTTTCGGTGGTGAGCTGTTTAAGTTCTTTACATATTTTGGATATCAACGCTTCATCAACTATATCATTTGCACATATCTTCTTCCGCTCAGTGGGGTGCCTTTTCATGTTGTTGAGGGTTTCCCCTGCTGCGGAAAAGCTTTCTAGTTTGATGGCATCCCAATCATCTA